>NC_052484.1:10609583-10888534 GCF_009730915.1 Dioscorea cayenensis subsp. rotundata
ACTAATGAATTTACCTGTAATTTGAACACTTGAAAAGACACAAAAGCCCTTCAAATCAAAACTAATACCACCAGGACAGTTTCAGCTTTTTCTCAGTATTCTTCAAATCTTCAATCATAACCAACACGGCCTTGGATTCAAAGTGATGCTCCTCGTCCGACATCGTTCCTGCAAATCAAACTCCGAAGTTCGAATAATATATATATTTTTTTTTAAATTTCAAATTTTAAAACCCTTTTTTTTTTTTTAATTTCAAATTTTAAAATTTTTTTCCTTTTTTTTATTATTATGATTTATTTTATTTTATTTTATTATTTTATTATTAATTTTTTTATTTGTATTTATTTATTTATATATTTTTTTATTTATATTTTATTTATATTATTTATTCATTATTTATTTTTTTTATTTCTTTTATTATTTTTATTATTATTTTATTATTATTTATATATATATATATATATTAAATTTACTTAATCCCAACTTCTGATTGTGATTTTTTTTTATTTTTATTTTTTCTAATTAATTTTTTTTATTTAATTTTTTTATTTATTTATTATTTATTTATTTATTTATTTTTCTAATTTTATTTCAAATTTCAAATTTTAAATTAAAATTTTTTTTTAATAATTTTTTTAAATTTATTTTTCGAATTTATTATTATTATTATTATTATTTAATTATATATTGATTTATTTTATTTATTATTATTATTATTTTTTTTAAATTTTATTTTATTTTTTATTATTATTCACTTAACTCAATTTGCCTTGGGATGTGTGTTCAAGCGCTTCAAGATTTGTACTTTCTCAAATCGCCTCAAGATCCGTTCTCAGAAGTAATCTTGTAGATTTTGCATTCATGCCTCGAGATATGTTCTCAAGGGCGATTTTGTAATTTGCATTTTGTATTTAATTTGGAATTTGCATCCTAGTCCAAAACAACCAAATAATCAATTAAGACTAGGACATTTAAACTTTAATTCTAAATATATCAGGATATATTAGAATTTAAATTAAATTGGAATTTGGTTTTCATTAGGACATTGAGTTTTATTAGGACATGCATTATTTTATTTATATAAACAAGGACTAAAAGGGCAGAAAGTACACAATTACAAGGACCTGTATGGAAATTAAACCTTTTGAATATGATCCTAATTTAAGGGTGTCACGCCCTGAGCTTGGAGCATTGACAAACGGCTGCATACCTACAAGGTCGTGACCAAGTAGGCACGCAAGGTCTCAAAACCTGTCTCACACTAGATAAAACAACCTTTAACAAAGACATTAACTTTCAAAGGCATAATGCCCGAATTATGACGAAAGCGAATAACAAGTGTCTCACACGACATTAAACATAAGACAGAGGTTCTAAGTTCACAACAAAGAAAGTTTATTAACTTAATAAATAACTGGAAGGCGACTTGCTCAATGACCCTGCTAAGCTGTCCACCACCAAACCCTACTCCTGCTCTGAAAAGTAAAGAAAACAACTTAATGAGCTTAGGAGCCCAGTAAGCAACCACTAAAAACATCGGGATCACAAAAATTTTCAATAGTTTCTAAAAGTATACAAAATGTAACATAATGGAATAATATCAAAAGAAACCCAGAAACCAGCAATAATTCAAAACTAATTTAATTTACCAAGTAACAAACATATAAGTCCCCCAAACAACTAGTGCCAAAACAAAACATCAGAACTCATTTATTTAAACTCGCTGACCCGAGTCAGATTTCAGAACTCATAGGTTTACCCTCGGTGACCCGAGCCAGAATATCAGAAGCCGTTATTCTTTACCGATAGGACGGTGCGAAACTATAGTTTCTATGTCAGAAGTACGTGTCGACACGGTCAGTGTTTAACCCCCAGTGACATGGTTGTTGTACAGTTAATTGGGGACTACAGGTTTCTATAATAAAATATGTCGAGTCCAAAATCATCGTCAACGCAAAAATATGAAAATTTAGTGATCCCGTTTTCTAACAAAATTAGTCCAATTTTATCAAATAATAGAATATTCCACACAATTTAACAAATTACTAAAATCTGGGAATAGCATTAAAACAAAAAACATTTTTTCAGCACTTCAAATAAATACAATATTCAAGAATTAAACAGATAAAATAATTCAAAAAAAAAAAAACAATACAACCTGAATCCGTGTTTTCCTATATGAACTTTTTAAATATTGGATGAAAATACGTTATCAGGAAATTTGCAAAAAAAATTTAACTAAAAAGAAAAGTTTATAATGATCACATGCTTATGAAATTATACATAATTAAACTTTAATAACTATTGAATAAACCATATACATAACCAATACAAAAAAACTATTAAATGACCAGAAATCTTAAACTAATTAATTAAGTAACTAATAAAAATACAAATTATCAGAAATTAAATAAATATTAAATAAAACTAACTCAATGAAATGATAATTTATCAAAAGTCAAAAAGTATATATATATATATATATATATATATATGGGTGTTTATATGTGGTTTACTTACCTGACTAGCTAACACCAAAACTATAAGCACCACGAAATTAGGCTTCCACAGAACACCCTACATTTGAGAGTACATTCCAATGTATTAAAACGCTAAACATGCTACAAATACAAAGAAATATAAAGTGGATCAAATTCCTACCCTAACTATCATAATACTTAAAACATCCAACAATCCAATTTATATAAACATATACATGTATATATTTATATATAAATCTGTGTGTGTTAACTATCCATACATAAAACTTCTCCACTAATTTCTAGGAAATCAAAACAAATACAGTATTTAAAACTATTGAACTACAGAACCTCAACCAATTTGGTTTCATAAACTCAGTGGGATTTCTATCTACAGAACTATACATCCTTGAAGTAAAAGCATCATATATCATCAAAATATAAGCCACATTACTTTACACACTGAACACAACATCATAGCCCATACACTTAATATATATATATATATATATACATATTTTCATATATTATATGTGCTAAAATAATGGACGCCTGCACACTAATTCTCATCAATGACAAACAAAATAAATAAATAAATAAATAAAAACTGGATTTGAAAGAATCAAGAATTATATATATATATGTTTGCTAAAATAGTGGACGCCACACAACCATCACACTAAATCAATAAAAATAAAATAAAACTGAATTTAAAAAGAGTTATATATATATATATATATATATATATATATATATATATATATATATATATATATATAGGCATTAACAAACTTGCAAATCAATGTTGACAATTCATTGTGCAATGCCCAGTATCAACCTAAGATAATCAATCCACTAGGCATAAAACATAACCCTAATCAAGATTAATAAACGATGCCACGACAAGATCTAGGAAATAAAAATTCCACCACTTAATCCCTAATAAAACATTAAAACCATACCACAACAAGATCTAGGAGATAAAATTACACTACTTAACCCTAGATCTAGGAAGAGAACGCTTACCTCTCAACGATAACAACACAACCCTTGACGAAGAGGCCTATCTCCGTCCTTGCCACCGACACCACACACCAAAAATAAAAGAGAAGAAGAAAGAGGCAAGATCTCTCCCTCTTTCTTGGTCCAAACGGGAATCTATATCGGGAGAAAGAAAGAGGTGGCGGCTAGGGTTTGAAAACCTAATAAAATGTAAAGATTAAGAAAGAAAAAAAAATGTAATAAAAAGGAAGGTTTCTTTTCCTTTTCCATAACAGCCACGCATTTAAAATAAATGAAATAAATAAATAAATAAATGTGTGGGGCCCACAAAGGGATCAAGTTTGAAGATCATATTTTAAAAAAGGGGCATGCCAACCTCAAAACCATAGTTTTAAGCAAACCATGCAAGGTAATGTAATGTGGCAATTTAATCCCTCATGGTTTGTTGAATTTCCTACATGGTTGGAGTATAGTATTGTTAAAGAAGTAGCATATTGATTGTGTTGTAATTTGTTTAAAATGGATAGCAAGAGACATGTTGGAAGCTAAGATGCTTTTGTTATTGAAGGCTTTACTAATTGTAAAAAAAAAGGCAAAAATTATGAGAGCATATCGGCGGTCCTAATAGTACATACAGTACTACTTGGAATAATTGCCAAGTCTTAATGAATCAACAATAACATATTCAAACACTTATGAACAAGTAAAATGATCAAGCTCGAAGTGACTACCATAAGAGTTTAACTACCTCCATTGATTGTATTCGATTTCTTTTACGACAAGGCTTGGCTTTTCGCAGTCATGATGAATCTGAAGAATTAGAAAATCAAGGGAGCTTCTTGGAAATCTTAAAATTTCTTTGTGATCATAATGAAGATATTAGAAGGGTTGCATTGGATAAATGCCCCAGAAATCTCAAGTTGACTTCACCAGATATACAAAAAGATATTTGATTATGCATGTACAATTAAGACCACTAAAATCATTGTTTAGGATATTAAAGATTCTCTTTTTTTCAATTTTAGTTGATGAGGCATGAGATGTAACAACTAAAAAGCAAATGGGTGAAGTAGTATGGTATGTGAACAATGATGGCCAAGTGATTGAACATATTTTGGACATTATTCATGTTACTGATACTACTTCATTGTCACTAAAAGTAGCAATTAAAGACCTATGTTTCAAGCATAACTTAAGTCTTTCTCAATTGCGTGGTTAAAGGTATGATGGTGCTAGCAATATACAAGGAGAATACAATGGTCTCAAAACCCTAATCTTGAAAGAAAACAAAAGTGCATTTTATATCCATTGTTTTCCACACCAACTCTAATTGGCACTTGTAGCTATTGCAAAAAAAATGTTTCTATTAAAGTGCTTTTTATAGTGGTGAATGATAATGTTAATGTGATTAGGGGATCTTGCAAGCGGCATGATATTCTCATTGAAAATTAAACTATCAAAGTTTTAGAAGCACTTGAAACCGGTGAGATTTTAAGTGGTCATAGCCAAAATCAAGAAAGTACTCTCAAACAACCTAGCGAGACACATTGGAGTTCTTATTATAATACCTTAATTAGCTTGGTGAAAATGTTTTCCCCTGTTGTTGAAGTACTTGATGTGATCATATAGAATCCAAAGTCTGAATTAAGAGGTGAAGCAATTCATTTTCTAGATTCAGTACAATCATTTGATGTTGTATGTTGTATTATTTTGATGAAGAACATATTGGGGAATCACTAATGATTTATCACTAGCACTACAAAGAAAAGATCAAGATATTGTGAATACAATGAATTTGGTTAAAATAGATAAAAATCGATTATAGTCTATGCAATAAGATGAATGGAGTTCTTTGTTAGATGAGGTCTCCTTATTTTTTGTAAAACATGATATAAATGTCATCAACATGGATGATGGGTATATTACTCCTGGGAAATCTCAGCACAATGTAGAAAAGATGACAAATATGTATCATTATCGGATTGATGTATTTTATTCCATTATAGATTTACATCTTCAATAGCTCAATAACCATTGTAATGAAGTATCCACCAAGCTACTTATTTGTGTTGCTTGCTTGAGTCCAATGGACTCATTTTTAGCTTTTGATAAAGAAATGTTAGCTTAACTTCCTTGGTTATATATGTTCAACATGTATACACTCACAAGTCTTTTGCTGACTCTCTCTGCAGGCCCATCTAATTCACGACTATCTTTCCTACTTCACACCCCATCCTCTCCTTCGTCCTATAATGATGCTTTTCTCAAATTTGTTCATCCTAACATTAAAAATAAGAGCATCATTTTTCTCTAATAACTCACATGATCACCTCGACTCTAGGCCATGTGATTATTTTTATTTTATTTCTTATTGTAAGAACAAGCTTTCCAAAACTTGCACTTCTTGTGTTACCGTGCATGTGAAATGTGTATGTCACTCATACATGATATTTAAACTCATTCTCATCCTATCAACCATCTCATATTTCTGTCATGTTAGATATATACATTGTCTTAGTTAGGACATGAGACATCTAAGAGCTTTGTACATTCTGATGCTTATATGTGATGATTAGAATGAAGCTTAGATTTAGTATATCTCTTTGGTTATCTATTGAAAAATAAAGAAGGGGTTATTCACAAAAATTATGAAAAATGTAAAAGGATATAAAATTTCAAGAATTTATTTGCGAAGTTTCTTGAAAAATGTCAGAAATGTAAAGTTTGAATATTCATTTGTGAAATTTCTAAAAAATGGGAAATACAAAAGTTTGTGGGCTTAGTTGTAAAAAAAAATCCCTAGGAAGATGTCGAAAGTGAACAAAATCAAGAGTTATTTGTAAAAGTTTAATAAGAAATGTGAAAAGGAGAACTCCGGGGTTCTATTTTCAAGATTGCGAGAGAAATATGAAAAGTTGGGTTTCTTTACAAAAAGTTATGGGAAGGGAGAAAATGGAAAAAAAAAAAAATTAGGGATCTAGTTGCATAAGTTATGAGAAATGAGAATATAGGGATCAATATGCAAAAGTAGTATTGAAGGGGTATTTTAGTAATTTTGTTAGATTGTTTTAATACTCCCTTGAAACTCACTTTGAGGTCTTGAAGAGGTATTTAGTGTGCCTTGACACTCATTGGAGTGATGAGAGTTGATAAAAAAGAAAAAATAAAACAAAAGCAAAATCTTTTATAAAAACTTCTTTTTAAACTCACAATGAGGCCTCTTGACACTCATGGAATAAAAAGAGTTGATGAAATTTTTTTATGAAAACCTCTCTTAAAGCTCATAATGAGGCCTTTTGATACTCATGAGAGTAAAAAGAGTTGCTGAAATTTTTATGAAACCTCTCTTTCAACTCACTACGAGATCTCCTGACACTCATGAGAGTAAAAAAAACAGTGATGAAATTTTTTTATAAAAACCTCTCTTAAAACTCACTATGAGGTCTTTCAATACTCATGGGAGTAAAAAGAATTAATGAAATTTTTTTATGAAAACCTCTCTTAAAACTCACTATGAGGTTTTTTTAACACTCATCAAAGTAAAAAGAGTTAATAATTTTTTTTATAAAAACCTCTCTTGAAGCTCGCTATGTGATCTCTTGACACTCATGGGAGTGAAAAAGAGTTAATGAAAAATTATTATGAAAACCTCTATTGAAGCTCACTATGATGTCTCTAGATGCTCATGGGTGTAAAAAGAATTGATGAAAAATATTTTAGGAAAAGCTCTCTTGAAACTCACTTTGAGGTCTTGAGGAGACATTTATTGTGTCTTGACGCTCATTTAAGTGGATGAGAGTTAAATTAAAAATCTCTTTTTGAAAATTCTCTTGAGCTCACTTTGAGGTTATTTTGTGGGTGGGTGTGTGTGTGTGTGTGTGTGGGGGGAGGAAGGGGGGAAGGAGCTCGTTGAGCTATTTTATTGATAAAAATAGAAATTACAAGAGAGTTTATAAGTTACAGACCAAAGCCAAAGTGGCAAACAAAACAAAAACAAAATAAAGGAAACAAGAAGAGCAAGAAACAAACACTACAGTGAAAAATAATATTGCACACTAATTCTAGATTTGACAAATTGCTTCATGAGCCATTGCAAAAGATCCATACCTTGATGGAAAAGAGTGAGAGCATGGGAGTTAACTCTATGAACTACCAGATCATTAGCTACTACCATCCAAGCCTTAGGTATAATGCAAACTCGCGGGAGATCAAAGCTTGAAAGATAATCGTTAATACTAATAATCAGCGGATTCAGGCGCCAAGCATGAGGAGAGAAACCAGTTTTGATGATGTTATAAAGTTCAAAACGAGCAATGAAGATTGGTTTGATTTGAAGTTTGACGCATGAATACTACCAAGGGTAGCCCACTTTGAGGTTTTGAGGAGACATATATTGTCTCTTGACACTCATTGGAGTAAAACAAGTTGATAAAATTTTCCATAAAATACTCTCTTGGGCTCACTTTAAGGTCTTGAAGAGGCATTTATTGTTTCTTGACACTCATTGGAGTAGATGAGAGTTAATGAAAAAAAAATCTCTCTTGAAAACTCTCTAATGCTCACATTGAGGTCTTGAGGAGACATTTATTGTTTCTTGACGCTCATTGGAGTAGACGAGAGTTAATGAGGAAAAATCTCTTTTGAAATTCACTTGAGTTTACTTTAAGGTCTTGAGGAGACATTTATTGTCTCTTGACACTCATTGGAGTAAAATGAGTTGATGAAATATTGTTATGAAATCCTCTTATTGAACTCACTATGAGGTATCTTGACACTCATGGGAGTGAAAATGAGTTGATGAATCTTTTTTCTAAAATTCTCTTAAAACTCACTATGAGGCCCCTTGACATTCATGGAAGTAGAAAGAGTTGATGAAACCTTATATATATTTGGGTCTAAGAAATTCATACATGAGAATGAAAATGAGCAAGATAAGATTAGGAGGTTTTCCTACATTTGGAGCTTTTTATTTTTTTAAGAATGTTAAGAGAAGATTTTGACCTCAAATTTTCAATCTTAGCTTTCTAGGGTTGAATATAGAGTTGTGATTCTAGAGAACACCCATACTCACTAGCTTCATCATCTTCATCATTATTGAGTTCCTCGTGGAGTAGACAAAGCTCTAGTGGGTCTTTAAAATAGTGCTTAGTCTCTTCCTAAATAATGACCTCCTGGAGCATATCAATCTTGTAACAAGAACCCTCAACAAAAGATTTTTTTTTTTACATCGTTAGACAAATCAAACTCAACTTTTTCATCACCAATAGTTAGAGAAAGTTTACCATTCTTAACAACTATGTCACATCCCGTCTCGCGGATCCCACACGTGACATACTGCCACGACAACCTAGAAAAGGTTCAACACTACCTCAACCCTAGATCACTGTATGGCTAACCTGCTCCCTATACAATACTTCTATAATCACAAGGAATAACTCAACAATAAATACATATATCAATCATCCTACCCATGTTCATTAAATTGACACCAAGGTAAGAAATATAAGTAACCACCATGTCATAATGATAACAACAACAAGAAGCCCAACACATAGAGTATATCTCTCATACATAACATGAACCATACTAACATACAAAAAGTATTCCAAAAGGATGGACATAATAGCGTTCAATAACACATAGTGGATTCTTGATGATACATGCTAAGGAAATAAAGCAACATACATAACTCAAAAGGGGAATACAAACACAACTCTTGCCAAGCACTTCATGCCTTCACCCTTACGATGTGATATCACCTGGGAGGAAGAAAGAGGGGGTGAATAACTAGGTTACTCAGTGAGGGGTTAAACATGGGACAATAACTCAAGCATGATCAAATGAAAGTAAGATACCATAAAAAAAATGTTTCAACTCTTAATAAGAATAAAGATGCTTTAAATAACAATTATAACATAAGAATATAAGCTTTCTCAATGAAATGCAAAATAAAATCCCTTGGAAATCATCAAGAAATCCATACAATTCTGGAATACAATATTCACACATTCTTTTCAATAGCTTCTTATGTCAAAATGCTTAGAAATAAATAAATCAACAAATCACGATAATCAATAGTATCCAAAATGGCCTCAAAATCAATGTTGTTTGACCCGGATCGGCCCGGTCGGTTCAACCGGAAAAACCGGGAACCGGCCATGTGGCCGGCCCGGGTATACCCCATTGACCCGGGTATTAAAAAACCCGGTGTTAACCCGGTGACCCGGGCGGTTCAACCGGGAACCGGTTGACCCGGCCGGGTCAATCGGGTAACAATGTTTAATTTTTCTTTACAATATTTAATAATTTATTATTATTTTCTCATTAAAAACCACAAAATCGTGTATATTTATTAATATTAATTTATAATTTATAATCAATAAATAGAATTACAATATATATATATATATATATATACCAACAAAAATTAACATTTAAAAATAAAATATATTAATGTATTATGTAAATACTTTCTAAAAATTTAATTTATTAAGAAAATAAAACAATAAATGAGTGTAATTTTATTATAAAAATATAAAATTAAAGTATTCTAATTAAATAAAAAATATAAGAAAATTTAAAACAAAATAAAAACTCAATTGAGATATAAGAATTAGTGAATTAAATTTCTTATTTATTTTAACAAAATCAACCAATAAACAAATAAATAAATAAATAACACCGAGAGAAGTTTGATAATTATATATTAATATATTAAATTTGTAAATATTTAAAAAATGTAAAAATAAATGACCAAATTAGAAAACTCTACTGTATATAAGGTCATTTATCAATTTAAATATCAAATTTGAGTAGGTTTTTATAATATAATTATGGATTTAATATTATATTTGCTTATTATTAATTATTATAATATTTTTTTATATTTAATTATTGACCCCGGTTCAACCCCGGTTCGACCCGGTTGAACCCATTGACCCCTGACCCCTGGGCTTAGCCGGGTCATTGCCCGGGCCGGGTCTGACAACCTTGCTCAAAATCCTCCATTGCTAACCGTGGCCTCGGTTAGGTTTAGAGCCACCAAGATGCGTGTATCTTGGCATTGGCCATTGGGAAGTCCGTGAGGTGACTCCGAACAACCCAACTATATCCAAGTCAGGGCTCTACGCTCTCACTTGAAACGGCATAACCGGTTTGACAGTTCTTCATGCCACCTCAACTAGGTCGGCCCGTGGAAACTGTCTACTTCTTACCGCAATAAGTACTGGAGCTTGGCTCCCATGTCACCATCAAAACATTTACATAACAATCCATCCCATAGACTCAATATATACATCAACATGTTAGCATAATTCTCATTGAGAGATCACAAGTGTTCATAATTGCAATTCTCACTCCAAGAGTGAATAATGTGATTATAACATTTCACTGAAACCATTATCACCAAGAAAATTATACAAGAATATCCTTTGAAAATATACTTTAAATATAGCACCATCGCAATGAAAGTCATCTTGGTTTACACATGCCTTTTTGGTCATCATGACAAGAACATCAAATCTCTTAAAAATGCACACTTTGAAACATATATTTCAAGACATGGGGTTTCCAAACCACAACCAATGTGCATACTTACAAGTATTCATGAAATAAGCTAAATCATAAATCATCATGACTTCTAAACTCCATGTAAAACCTTTAAAGAGATTTAGCAATAAGGAGTTTATCATTCAAGGCAAGCAACTTAAATATGAGAAAAACATGCATGATTTATAGTCCATAATTAGTAAATCCCACTCACAAACTTGGCGAGCTAGCAACCTCCGGTGTTACTTCTCCATCGGCACTTTCCCCTTACTTGAACTTTCACCTCCTAGAAGTAGTTTAACAAACCAAAACAATAACAAAACATCATCAACAACTTGATCAATTGAAATGGAGGAAAATGCTCAAAATGGGAAAATGATTGTTTCTAGGGTTTTCTAAATTCTCTACCTAGAAGATCTAGCAAGAATAGATCTCTCACAACCCCTTAAAACCAACAAAGAAAGCAAGGAAAACCTAACTTGGTTCAGTGCTACAGTAATCCGAAATCAAGGGAGAAGAGGGTTCAAGGATTCCTCTATATCAAAGTCATACAGATCAACACAAATACTTCTCCCAAGCTTTACTATCAAAGAAGAAGAAAAGGAAACAAGAATCAAGCTCCCACTTGAGTTCACAACCAAACCCTAACTATACTCATCCAAAGAACAAAGAAGAAACAAGAAAGGATGGAAGCTTACATTGAGTCAAGAGATGATCAAACTCTTTGATCCAAGAACAAGCCCATGAATCTCTCCAAAATCAGCCCTTAAATCTCAAAGAATGGTAGGGGAAGAGAGGAGGAAAGGATGGGAGGGTTTTGAGAGAAGAAAGGTATGAAAAATGAGCTCAAACGGGTATAAAAACCATAAAACCGTGCGTTTGCAGCCCGTGTAGTGCCTGCACACCCTAGGCAGAAAGGTGTGCGGGCTGGTGTGCAACCCTTGCACTAGGCTGCACACCCCTATGCCTGGGGTGTGCGGCCTCCTGTGTGGTCACACAGGAGGCTGCACAGCTCCCAGGAGAGGCTGTGTGACCTATGCACAGCCCACACAAGATTTGTGCAGTCTGTGTACATCCCACGCACTCCAAATGACTCTCAAAACATCACCAAATGCTCGGGAAGAAGACCCAAACCAAAGAAAATGAGAAAACAACTAAAACAACTAAGATAACAAAGTAACAAATAAAGAAAGAAGACCGAAGTATCACAAACTATAATGACACATATTGTAGGTAAAAATGGCCTACCCAAGATGATAGAGATTTGAGAGTCCTCCTCCATCTCTAACATGACAAAATCTGTAGGAACGAAAAACTTACTGACCTTAATAGGCACATCCTCAAGGATACCTATCGGATACTTGATAGAGCGGTCTATCAATTGCAAAGTGATAGTAGTCAGATTGAGTTCACCCATTTTTAGCTTCCTATACACAAAGAGAGGCATAAGACTTACACTAGTAGCAAGGTTGCATAGTACCTGTTCAAAAATTGTGGTGCAGATCATACATTGAATGGAGAATCTTCTTGGATCTTTAAGCCTTGGAGGTAACTTGTTCTGGATTAGAGCACTACACTCCTTAGTTAGTTCTATAGTCTCATATTCCTTTAGTCTCCAAGGCAATCTTTGTATAGGGAGTTTGTGGTTTTCCTAGCTACATCCCTTGAGTTCTTGTAGAAGAGAGTGCTTGTTGAGTAATTTGAGTTTTAAGCATCTTGTTGTGAGCAGCCAATGAATCAACTTTAGATGTTAACTATTTTAGTGCCTCATTCATGGCTTGACCTTGTTGCTTAAACTCTTCATTTTGTTTCTCTTGAGCTACTACAAAGTTCTCAAGGAGAGATTCCAAATTTGACTTTTGAGTTAGTAAGGGATTGGTAGGTCTTGGTTAAAATTCTTGGAGGTTGTCTTAAATTATTGAGACCTGCTTGACCCTGGGGGTTTCTGTAGGAAAGATGCGGATGATTTCACCAACCAGGGTTGTAGGTATTTGAAAAGGGATCACTGTGGCTTCTAATTGAAATTGTTGATGCAGTTGGCTTGCTCCATCAATGGTTCCTGTGAGTTAAAAATTTCCAATTGGCACTTGGTAGATATATGCCCAACATTTCCACAAATATCATAGGGCACATTAGAAAGAATAACACCAACTGCATTTATGATGATCTTATCAACTTTCTAAGTCAAGGCATCTACTTTTGCAGCGATGAGGTCCAAACTATCCACATTGTATTTCCTTAGAACCTTCTTTTGAGCACCTCTTTCATTTGACCATTGGTAATAATTAAGAACCGTGTTTTCAAACAGATTGTAAGACTCATCCACACCTTTGTTTACCAAGGCTCCTCCTGAAGCAGCAACGTCCACTGTAATCATAGTGCTATAATTTAGTCCATTGTCAAAGGTCTACATTTATAACCATTTTGCAAGTCCATGATAAAGACAACCTCAATAATTCTTTAAATCTATCCCAGGCATCACATAAAGACTCTTCTTTCTTTTGAACAAACTTAGTGATCTAGTTCCTGAGTTAAGCCGTCTTGCTTGGAGGAAAGATCTAGCCAAGAAGGCTTGTGATAGTTGATCCCAAGTTGTGTTGGATCTCGTAGGAAGAGAGTGCAACCATGCCATAGCTCTGTCCTTTAAGGAGAAAGGGAACAACTCTTTCATGGTAATTGAATCTAATTAGACCCTTTAAGCTCTATTATATCTAGTAATCCTCAAAATATCATTATCTAGATTTCAGGTTCAATTCTAGGATTCCAACACCTTACTTTAGCTTTTATACCTTCCTTTAGTGTTCAAAATCATGCAAATATGAGGGACCCAACTCACAAGCATTATGTACTATAAAACTGAATCAAAAGAAAATAAACATTAATAAGAAAATAGAAGTCAATACATAATCAATTATCTAAATATTGGGCTAATCACAATCCTAGAACAAAAGATCTACTCGCTCATGTTCTATTTATAACCTAAAAGGTTCATATCATGAGTTATAGATTGAAACATGGAATAAATCAAAGAAAATAAAAGAAAAATCTCTTCATCCTCCACGTGTGATGTTCTTGTAGATCGATGAATCTCTCCCTTGATAATTGTCCTATTTCTCCTTTTTGATAGCATTAGATGATTTCCAGTCCTTCGAGAAATCATATCCTTGTTCTCATAGTTCAAAGATGCTTCAAAATTCTTTTCTTGCCCTTATATAGAGGAGGGTTAAAATAGAGTTATGATGGCGGTAAAGATCCACAACTATGTTAGCTAGCATGGACGGATTGTGCTTGTTCTAGGATTTTAGTTTTTTGAATTTTTGCATCATGATCCACGGGTGTGGTAGCTACCACTGGTCACCCGTATTTTAAATACAGGCCAAAATCCACTTATCTACATGTAAACTGAGAAGAACAGTAAATTGAACTAGAAGAGTTAAATTCAATTAAAAACATGGGGAAAAATGCATGATTGATTGAGAAATGAAACCTAAATCTATTAAAATATATTATAAATTTAACACTTATCAACCATGTGGCACTTTGGTCTCTTTATCATATCATTTTCTATATGCTTGGCTCGAATCACATTTTGTAGCAACTTATGCTCATCGTAAAATGCCAACTGGAAACATTAGAAACATAAATGGCTTACGGGAAATTATAGATATGGCTTACATTTCAGATATAACCACTAGCACATTTAACGCTAGAAAGGCTCAAAACATACTAAGAAGAGAGGAGTATCTTATATGGCATCCATTCACATATAGTAAATTCAAGAATAAGGGTTGGTTCATAGAACATGATGTGTTCTCCGCAAGTGTACGGGTCACACACAAGTAGTAAAGTGGTACCTTGAGAGAGGTAGGGTTGTCGAACCACAGGGACTGGACTAAAAGTACTAATCTATCTTCTGATGTTCAGTCAAGCAAATATTGTAGAAAGATTAAATTGAGAACTAATAATGAGAGAATGAATGATGGTAGTGATTGGAGGATTAGGGTTGTGTTTTTAACAACAAAAGAGCAATGCCCGGGATGATTCTTATGAGTTATCATATGCCGACTTGATTCTAATGTTACCAGGTACATTCTATGGTTCAAGTATGAGCCCTAAAGCAAATGTTGCAACTATGGTTCTCAAATACACCAAGTTATGCCAAGATAACTAGATTACCAAAGTAGATGTGCAATTCAAACCATCAAGATATGCAAACACAAGATTAAGCACAAGAAACCAAAAGAACTCCATAATCATTAACTATCAAGTAGTCAAGACATACAAAACATCATAGTTCAACATCCTGGGGTACAGTGGACGGTTAGCCCCTCATGGATTGGTACAATGAGGAAAACAAAGATGAAACACTAAAGAAAGAAGACATGACTCCCTTCTCCTCTATATGATCTTTCGCGCCGAGCTTTGTATGCTTAACTCCACTTCTCTTATACCTCTAACTCCTCCTTAATCCCCTTAGGATGTGTGGTGAAGCCTGATCTTCGCCCTCTTCATGGTCCTCCCAGTGGAGAGTTGAATCTTCGAACAAAGATGAGGGCAAACCCTAAAAACTAGAGTTAAAAAGGGCTATCTTCGAGCTTGACACAGTCTAAGCATGATCGTGCTTAAACCGTGTTTCCATGGACTGGTTTTGAGTAAAATTGGCTAAGTGTTCACCTGAAATTTTCAGTGGGAGGAAGCATGGTCATGCTTGACACATGCTTCCATGAATATGATCGTGCTAGGAGCCTCGAGCACGTACTTCCCCTGATGAGTAAAGGAACAAATCCAGCCTGAGATATTCAGGGGGAGGGACACGAGCGTGCTTCAATCGTGTTCGCCCTGGTGTCACTCCCTTGCAAGCTTCTTCACTTGATTACCATAAGACTGGGAGATTCAGGGGACAAAGCACGACTGTGCTCTGCCCATGCTGAGCTTGAACACTTAGCATTTCTTCCATTTTCCCTCGTTTAGAGACCAGATTCACTCCTAATTGAATCGAGCTCCTCAATTCCTACATCATTAACAAACATGCCCAGAATAGTACCAAATGTATACAAAGATGTGATAAAAGGCAAGCAAAAGCATGAATTGAGGGTAAGAAAACATGATATGAATTACACTCATCAGAACACAAGAACACAAATGACAAAAACTAGTTAAGTAAAACTCAAGCATAATACTTCATCATCTTCCACCAAGGCATTATTGTTTTGGGTCTTGGAAATGATCTCTACACTCATCAATACAACCCATATTGATTTTCTTGATAGCTTATCTATGATCAATGGTTTCCAAAAGAGATTCAAGTACCAACACACCCATAATCTATAGATCTTTTGGTGAGCTAATGGTATCAATTTGCTAAAAGGAGATTGGGATAAAAAATTCTACAATCCACCTTATGATCGTGAATAGCATCCTTCATATTCTTATGCACACTACTAGTCAACAAAATAACACACACCAATGAAGTCTATTCATGTTCTCCTTATTGAGAATGATCCTTCCATAAAAAACCTCAAAAGAAGACACTACTTGAAAAGGAGACCTTTCCCTAAATAAAGAAAAAGAACAATCATGGAGAACAAATTCAACTTGAAATGGTTGAAAGGAATCAAGCTGGACATTATGAACCACAAGCTTCAATAGAATCAAGGAATTCTATAAAAAGAGCTAGAACCATTGAAGGTTACATATCGTTGTGAACTCATCCCATGCCATAACACGTTCCACATTAAACATGCACTCAAGGTATATAAATTGTAATGAGATAATTTTATTCAACATCTTTAAAACTTTATTGACTATATTCTTTTCCTTATAGCTGATGTTCCTAGCATAACTGGGCATGAAAAGGATCAAAATAGCATCTTTAAATCAGGATCTAACCCAATAGGTATATCTTTTAATGAATTTTTTCGTTGAACTTTTTTTTTTTCATTTTCCTTATATAATCAACTTCATTCATTTTTTACTTCCTTTTGTTGTAGACATTCTCCGAGTTCCTCCCCAAAGGCCCAATACTTCTGAGTATAACTCTTTATTCTCAGACCATGCAACTAATGATGACTATACTCCCATTCTTGATGCTTATCCACTTGCGGTAGATTTTTTTCCTGAAGAAGTCTCGAAATCCATAGAAGCCACCCAGCTTCCTCAACAATTGCAAGAAACTTTAGCTCCAAAGGCTACTTCATAGGTGAATACCAAGCAATGTCTTTTCCTCAACAATTAGAAGAAACTTTAGCTCCAAGGCTACCCTCACCGATGGTCAACCTCATTCTAAATAAGACTCAATTTCCAAGGTTGCATCCATTGATAGATCTCCCAAACATTAGAAGACTTTAACCATGGAAGTTGTGCCTATGAGTTCTTTTTGTTCTTAAGCTATTGGGAAAGGTACTGGTTTAGAGTCCTTTTCAACAAAGAGACTACTCCAAAAGGTAAACACATCACATTCTCATGAACATGAACCTTTGAGTGAGGAAACCAAAAAACTACACAGAATTTTGTGACAATGTATAAAATATATAAAGTGCTTGATATCGCAAAGATTGTGCATAACATAGAGAGTGGAGAAAATGGCCTGGCTATAGAAAAAAATGAAGGTGCTGATGAAGAATGCATAGAGCATCAAGGAAACAAGATTGTCTTTCACAATGTCTTACTGTGTAGATGAGGCTAATATGAAGCTCATGCTAATAAGGGAGAAGCTACAAGAATTGATTGCTCAAGAAGAAGAAGAACAAGAACAACTCGTCTCCTCAGGGAAGAAAATGATATCTTATAGTCCTTCTATTAAAGAAGTGGACCAGCTCCTAGCTGTTGTTCTAGAAAAGCTTAAAAATCTTGGAGAAAGCAATCATGGTTTACAATCCTCACTATCACTTGCAAAGGGTCAAACCAACTTTGAGAGAGTAAAAGCTCAACATTAAGTTAATCTTAGTTCATTTTTATCACTTAGTTTTAGACATTAGTTGGATTTATTTATTCCATTCTTCACTTCATGTAATAAATGGACTAATATTCCATATCTTTTATCCTTTTTCATTAGTAAATCTAATTTCTGATTTATTTTATGGGTGTGTCAAACTCTTAATATGATCTTTACCATTGATAACGAGGATAGATTATCTATAAGTTTAAATTCATTAGATTTACCAACAAGCTTGGATCAACGAGGATTCTATTAACTTTAGTCCCTTTGATAAGTGCTAAAAATTTCATATTTTTATATCATTTACATTGCATTCAGCATGAAATTTGACTTGTTTAGCACCTAATTAGTACGAGATTTCATTCTTTTGTTCACCACGGCCTTTATTTCAACAGAAGTGAATTCGAGGGAGCTTCACCATAACTCACAATGGTCATGGTAACATCTTACCAAGGTCATTATCCATACTCAACATTGTCATTATCAAGCCGGGGTAGTGTGGAATCATTGGGAGCAACACAGAAGCCACAACGGCCTCACAACAGCCATTGTGAACCCATCACAACTGTGATCCACCCACACAATGCTCGGGAAAGCCATGCTAAGATGTGACTTAGAGCCCACGCAATAACTTACCACTGGCATCACAACGCCCGTGGTAAGGCAGTGCCGGACTATATCCTATATAAACCCTAGGGTTTTCTAATCAAAGGGAGATTCTTTTGCTGAATAAGTTAGAGTGGCCAGAGTTTTGGAGATTTGAGCAGCTGGAGATGACTTTCATCCATATTTTTGCAGATTTTGATGAGTTTTCCAAGGGAGATTCAATGATCATCATTAGAGGAGGGCGCATGAAGAGATTCGGCGCCGTCTTGCCAATCTTGGGATCCTCTTAACCTCAACCTTCACAGACCTATTGGAGGGAGTAGTTTAGGAATTCTTTAATGCTATTCTTTGGTCTTATGATTTTATCTTCATTTATATTTCTATTTATGATCCATAAGAACCCAATTCGAGGGGAATTGTATATCTAAGTCCCCCAATTATTATTTATGAATCTTGATTGTTAAATCTAATAAATCTTTCTAGTTTATGTGATTCATTGCATGTTTTTTTAATGCCATTATTGTTAATGTGGATGAGGAAGATATTCCCCTACATTAGAACACCCATGCCATGTTAGGTCTATGCATGCGCTAAGAAATTAGGTATAGCTAGGTTGCTGGATTAGGGATCGATTGACCCTTAGGCTTAGGGTTTGATTTGTCCCTTCTAGAGTAATTCTTGTACTTAAGGCAAACATAGGAGGCTAGGGATAGGAAGAGATTCTATCTTAAGTTCCTAGTGATTTAGACCTGATTACCAAGAGATTGGGACCAGTAGGCCTTTGAATTCCCCCTGTCCAAAACTAGAATACAATTGTCATGCTCAACGCCTATCATAAGTAATAATCAAGATAATTAGCATACAACTACCCAACTCCTTCCAAACATGCTTAACGATTCTCCAATTGTATTTTTCAATAAATTGTAGAAGTAGACTAAGGAAAGAACATAAACATTTAGGCTATTAATTAAGTGAAAAGGAAGTAATTGGGACCTCTTGCTGTTCCTGGGAAAATACAACCCTCATGCTCACCCATGAGGTATTACTTGATGACTCGTACACTTGCCGTAGTCACTGACTCATTGTAATATTATTCGCATATTCATATTCATATTTACACACACCACATTAGAGGTCCGTCACCCGTCATAAGAGCTAAGGATCTATTACGTTCTCTTGTCCCCAACAAGAAGTCCTTTTCTATGAACTTAACCACTGGTGAACCAAAAGTATAAAATGCTTTTGTGATATGGCTTTACCAAAATAAGGTCGATATTCTTCTGCGTTTTGCAAGACTTGGATTAGGGTGTCTCTGAGTTGTTATGATATCATCAACGCATCACAAACACTTATTTAAGCTGGAATTTTCTTCAAGTGAGAAACAATGTTATAATCTTGCTTCTTAGAAGCAGAGCTCTTTTGTGGCTACATGATGCCTTCATTGTTGTCAATTGCCTTCTTCTTTCCTTTATCTTTTGTGTCACTCGCTTGCTAGAGAAGCCTTCACACATTATTAATCATATGAAAATCCTCTTCCTCATCTTGACAGTTGCATCCATCATCATATCTTTTTTTTATTGTCAAGGCATAGCATGTTCCAAACATCTCAAACTACTCTTTAAGTAGATTTATGGTACCAGACTTGAGTGTTTTATATAACTAGCTCTTGAATCCATGTTAATCTTCCAGTACATAACCATTAAACAATGAAAAGAGTAATATTTGAGATAATTCTTCATGTCTTCTACAACATCCCCTTTGTTTTTTAGAAGCAATTTCTCTTCCTTAACCATCTTCTAAAGCAACTCTTGAATTTTGTCATTCCTTATAGTGAAGCTTCCATCTTTAATTTTGCTTGGAGATTGAGCTATGCTTCCTTGCTTCATGGCATCTACTCTAACTTCATTACATTGAAGTTGTGACTTCCTTTGGCTCAAGGAAGTACACCCAACTTCCACAATTCCATATTCATTCGAAGGAATATCATTATTTGAAACATTAGTTTAGTGAGATCATATGTCTACCTTTAGATGAGAGATGGAATCTCACTATGTAGCATCACCTATCTGAGTATCTTATATTTAGGTGTCTTTCTTAGCTTTTCCTATGGACAATGTTATCTTCTCTCTGAGGATTGTGTTGCCCTTTCATGCAATCTTGCATTCACAATACTAACACTTTCTTTAAAAATTTATCTCTTTCTTTGCTTCTTACTAATATAAGGCCTTCCATGTCTATTATTGAGTTGCTTAGTCAATGAATCATCTTAATTTGGGAAAAGAGCTCAAGCTCATCGTCGTCGTCGTCATCATCATCATCATCATCATCATCATCATCATCATCTTATATCTAATCTTCATAGATGGTGATGATTTTACATTTCTCAATCATGAGCTCCTCATCTTGAGACTCATCCAACTCTACGAGTAGCTCCTTAACCTCAATAGCGAAATAATCCCCTAGTGTAATTAGATCTCTCTCCTTCTATTGTTAACCTTCCAATAAGTCTATATATTCATTAGTGATCAATTTTTATGATGTAATTCAATAGGCTCCATTTGCTTTTGCTTCCTTTTCTTGTTCTTAACCTCCATGTTCTTCTTAACTTTTTTCTTAGGTTTCTTATTAGAATCTTGAGCTCTCCACCACTTGATACTAGCTAGTTCTCCTAATTTTTTTAACATCTTTCTTAATTTCTTTGATATAAAGATCTCCCACAAGCCCTCAATGACTCCAAGAGGAACAGGCTCCTTGGAAGCTTGAGAATCTTCTTCAACTTGCATACTTTATGGTACACCACTTATATCTTGCCCCCACAAGGTTTCCCCTTGTGGTACGACTAATATATAGTTGGTATACTCTACTAGCTAATCAAGCAACACACTATTGGATAAAGTGAATTTTCCTTCTTGATATTGTCACTTAATAAAGTCTTTGTGGACATAGAAATTCACAATTGAATGACCCAATATTTTGTGGTATGGACAAAAGTTTGGGTGATCTTTCTTGTCTATTTCTTCGGGTCACTTACTCTCTGGTAGTTGCAAGCCCACCTTTAATGTGTCCTTGAATATTTTCATCACTTTATGACTTTTGAAAGATTACTTTCAGCTCATCCTTTATTAAAGAAAGCTTGAAGGCTTAGTTGGTTAATTTTCACCCCTAAGTACAGGGGACATTGGCTTATTATAATTTGGTGGTGATGTCGCCTCCTTCACTTTATTAGTTGCAAAACCACATGTTTGAAAGATTCTGTTATTTTTGGATTTTTCTTATTGATAATTGCTAAATTGATCATATTTTGTATATCATTTGCACTGCATCTAGCGTGAAATTGTACTTGTTTAACATCTCATTAGAATGAAATCTCATTCTTTTGTTCACAATGACCTTTATTTATATTTTAGGAAAAAAAGCGAATTCGAGGATGTTTTGAAGCAAAATGAAGCAAGTTGTTAAATCAAAGTCATACCATAGTGATAAGTGTCTAAATGTAGGTGTTTTCATATATGTATCGTATGCACTTTGCATGTATTTTGTGAGGTTTGATGCCCGTTTCGCGCTTAATCGTCTATTATTTACTTGTAGGGCATATGGAAGCCATGGAGAACAAGAAGATATCATTTTGGCAAAAAGAGAAGAAAACATGAATTTCATACTACCCCCATACTACCCAGTATGGGGGCCGTATGCACTGTAGCAGCGGATTGATTTGGTGTTCTGTCCAGATTTCCATACTACCCAGTATACGGGGCCGTATGGAGGCCGTATACACCCCGTATGGAACGCGAATCTAGGGTTTCTGAGTGCTATACGACCCCCATACGACCCCTATACGGCCCGTATGCCTTGGGGGGTATATATACTCACTTTTAGGGCTGATTAGAGGACTTTTTGTTGGCCGACTTTTGGGAGATCATTTGGGGAGACTTTGGGTGACCTTGGGGAGGAGAAGAAGGGCAAGAAAGCTAGAAGATCATTCAAGCCCAAGGTCCAAGGCTCTCAAGGCAAGAAGGCAACATCATTCAAAGGGGAGATCGATCACGACTTGAAGGAAGGAGAACCACGGCTGGAGGAAGCGTCATTCGGCATTCCTTTGGCGGGGGAAGCGTCATTCGGCATATTCTCGCCTCATCCTTCACCATTTCATCTAGGGAGTGGCATACTATGTCTTTGTTTCATGTTTTGCTTGATTGTATGCTTTGTTATGAGATGATGACACACTAGACCCCCAAGGCCACCGGGTGTTGGTGAACCTTGGGGGGTTTTATCATGTATTTTGGATGATTACTTGTTAATTCTATGCTTGGGTATTTTTGAGATCTAATCCATTGTTTTCATGCTAAGTGTTACACCAAGGAGAAATCCGTAGCTCTTTTTATGAATGATGCATGTAGATGTGACTTGCTCGCATGTATTAGGTCATGAATGGATTAGAAGGGGGATACTTGTATCATCACGCCCGAGAAATTGGGTGTTTGGTAGCCCTCCATGTAGGTTTAATCCGAAGAAGAGTAGGTTTATTCCTAAGCGAGATTTCCTTGTACTTAATGCAATCGTAGGAATGTAGATTTGGAAGAAATTCCTATCTATGTTCGTATGGGATTAGGGTTCAATCGCCGAGAAATTGTGGTTGTTCTAATCTTGGAATCTCATGGTCCAATTTACCCTTGCATCTTTAAATCATCATCCATGTTGCATGATAACCCCTCAAGGGGATCCACATCCATAGGCCTTTGCACTTCATTGATTCTCTTGCTTGCGTATTGCTTGTTCTCTCTAATTTGCTAGCAAATCTTGTGTTTAGTTTTATTTGTATTTAGTAGAGTAAATCCATCACTTAAGATCTTAGGCTAGATAATAGCTCGAGAAGGAGTAATAGGAGATCCTTAGCCCCGTGGAATACGATCCTTGTGTCTTTGCACGAGGTATTACTTGGCGATCCCGTACACTTGCGGGGAAGCGATCACATAGCTCACAACGGGTGTTATGGGAACTCACAACACCCATTGTCTATACTTATCACTGCTGAAATCAAGCCTTGGTAGCATGAGCTCACAGGTAGCAACATAGAAGCCATAACGACCTCACAACGGCCGTTGTGACGTCCATTATAGCCATTGTCAAAACACATAACTCCCAAAGTCTATGACAGGACGCGACTTGCAGCCCAAGCAACAACTTACTCACAACGGGCCTCACAACGCCCATGGTGTGGCCGTAGCAGAGCCGATTACTATACATACCCTAGTTTTCTCAATTTAAAGGGAGATTCTTTTGCCAAAGAGTTAGGGCGTCCGGATTTCTAGAGAGCAAGAGCATTGGAGGCGATTTTCATTGATATTTCAGCAGATTCCAGTGAGTTTCTCAAGAGAAGATCAACAATCATCATTGAAGGAGGACGTGGATGACACACGTCATCCGGACAACCTTGGAGAACTATTGGAGGGAGTTAGTCTATGAACACATTGAGCATTTATTTATTCATTATTTGGTCTTGTGGCTCTCTTTGCACTTTGATATTTTACTTTCTTTAATCCATGAGAACCTAATTTAAGGGGAATTTTATATCTAGGTCCCTCAGTTATTATTTATGAATCTTGATTGATCAATATATATCGTTCGAGTTTTCTTAATCATTGCATGCTTTAATTGTTTATCTTTGTTGATGTGGATGAGGAGGATATTCCCCCACATTGATGACACCCATGCCATGATAGATCTATGCATGTTCTAAGAGGTTAGGCATAGCTAGGTTTCTAAATCAGGGATTGATTGGCCCTTATACTTAAGGTTTGGTTGATTTCTTCTCATAGGGTTCCCGTACTTAAGGCAAACGTAGGAGGCTGAGTAGGATTAGATTCCATCCGAGTGACGGGGTGGAGAAATTCCATCTTAAATTCCTAGTGATTTAGACCTAGTCCCCATGACTTATTGGGGCTAGTAGGCCTTTGAATTCTCCCAGTTCGATCCTAGAACATAATTGATACTTAATGCCTATCATAATTAGTAATCAAGATAACTTTCATACATACTCTGACTCCTTCCAAGTGTGCTTAATGACATCTCCAATTGTATTGTATACATAATTTGTATAATTAGACTAAAGAGAGAACTTAAATGTTTAGGCTATTCATTAAGTGAAAAGGAAGTAATAGAAGCCTCTCGCGTTTTTGGGAAAATACGACCCTCGTGTTCATCCATGAGGTATTACTTGATGACCCGTGCACTTACGATATTATAGACTTGATTACGATATTTTATTATGTACTTGCATACTTATATATTCATATATTCATATTTTCACACACCCAACACTAGTAGGAAAGTGTCTGTCGGTTTTTGTCACCGTTGCCGGGGAACCATAGTCGAGAGATTCTAAAAAAATTTGTAGCTTAGTGTTTTAGCCATTTATTCTTTTTGTATTTAATTTAGTCAATTCAGTTTAATAACATGTTTCCATTGTTGCTACACAATACTGTAAATAGTTATCTTTTCTTTACATATATGAAAGGTCAGTTGGAAAGGGTACTAGCCCTGCTTGATCAATGGGTTGAGCACCGCATAACGCAGGAATCCTATTCACAATATTTAAATGCAGTCGAACAGTCCCCTACACTCCATACTCATTATTGGTATCATGAAGAGACAGTCTGCTAGAGAACGTTTGATCAGTTCAAGAAAACAGGAGAATCAGAAGAGAGAACAGTGAGCAGTGCCATAGAAGACTCCATAGGAATTGACAGTTTGCATGTAGATGGCATCACCAAGGAGGAAAGCATGGTTTATGAAATAACGAATAATGCCTGTAATGATCAAGCTTGTGAGGAAGAGGAAAGTACTATTGGAGCCATACTGAGCATGGATAATAGACTCAAACCATCCATTGAGGAACCTCAGGGCATGGAATTGAAGACATTACTAGAGAACCTTGAGTATGCATTCTTAGGATAGGAGTCGAAGCTCCCAATGATCATCGCTACAAGCTTGTCAGAGGAGGAAAAAGAAAAGTTGTTGGGAGTTCTACCAGGGCACAAGAAAGCCCTAGCTTGGAAGATAAATGGCATCAAGGGAATAGTGCATCCTTTTGCACCCACGAGATTCTGATGGAGGATAATCAAAATAGATTTTTGCCTTAACTCAATGAAGGTTGAATCCGAACATGAAGAAGGTTATCAAAATAGAAGTAATGAAGTTGTTAGATGCAGGCATCATTTACCTGATTTCAGATAGTGCGTGGGTGAGCCCAGTGCAAGCGAAGGAAAGTGGAATGACCGTGGTTACAAATGAGAAGAATGAGCTCATACCCACCAGGATAGTCATAGGGAGGAGAGTGTGCATTGATTATATGAAGCTAAATGACGCCACCAAAAAAGACTATTTCCCTCTCCCTTTTATTGATCAAATGCTCAAGAGATAAGTAGGGCATTCCTACTGTTGCTTCCTGGACAGAATCTCAGGGTACTTTCAGATCCCCATCGCCCAGAAGATCAGGAAAAGATTACATTCATATGCCCGTATGGCATCTTTGCATGCCTCCGAATGCCCTTCGGATTATGCAATGCACCTACCACCTTCCAAAGGTGCATGTTAGCTATTTTTGAGGATATGGTGGAAAATACAATGGAGGTGTTCATGGATGACTTTTTGGTATTTAGCGACTCCTTTGACTCTTGCATCAAAAATATATAACAAGTGCTAGTAAGGTGCGAGGAAAAGAACTTGGTACTGGATTGGGAGAAATGTCATTTCATGGTTTGTGAAGGAATAGTACTTGGGCACCGAGTTTCAAAAAAGGGGATTGAAGTGGACAAGGCGAAGGTTGCTACTATTGAAAAAATCCCATTACCTATGTTAGTCAAGGCAGTTCAAAGTTTTCTAGGGCATGCGGGGTTTTATAGAAGGTTCATCAAAGACTTTTCACTGATCGCTAGACCTCTCACCAAGCTTTTGGAGAAAGATGCGCCATTTGATTTCAATAAAGTTTGCATATCGCTGTTCAAAACATTAACGAATAAACTTGTGCAGGCACTGATCATGATTGCTCCAAATTGGGGTTTACCATTCGAGTTGATGTGTGAGGCTAGTGACTTCGCAGTTGGAGCAGTATTAGGCCAGCGAAAGGACAAGCGCTTCCATCCCATATATTACGCTAGCAAAACATTGAATAATGTGCAAGAGAACTACACAACAACCAAGAAAGAATTATTAGTTTAGTGTTCGCATTTGATAAGTTCCGACCATAACTAGTGTTATCGAAAGTTGTGGTCTACACTGATCACTCTGTGGAGATCAATGACAAGCGAGAAGTAGAGAACTTGGCTGCAGATCATCTATCCAGGCTAAAAGGTCTTGAAAAGAAATCATTGAAGGATAGAGAAATTGATGACACCTTCCCTGAAGAATGCATGTACAAGTTCAACATGGTAAGAGATAAAGACTCCCCTTGGTTTCATGGGCCCGTTTCCTATGTCGTTTGGTAACAAGTTTATTTTAGCTGCAGTCAACTACGTCTCCAAATGGGTAGAAGCACAAGCTTTTCCTTCAAATGATGCTAGAGTTGTAATTAAATTCTTAAAGTAACTATTCTCTAGATTTGGAACACCCGAGACCATCTTGAGTGATAGAGGTACACATTTTTGCAATGATAAACTAATGAAGACATTACGGAAATATGGAGTCACACATAGGCTACCCTTATCATCCACAGTAAAGTGGGTATGTAGAAGCATCTAATAGGCAATTGAAACAAATTCTAGAAAAGACTATAGATCATCATCAAAAGGATTGGTCAGAAAAATTGGATGATGCCTTATGGGCATACAGGATGACATATAAAACACCTATAGGGACTTCACCATATAAACTTGTGTATGGGAAAGCTTGTCATCTTCCTGTAACATTGGAATATAAAGCCTATTTGGTGCTAAAAAGCCTAAACCTTGATATTCATCTTGTAGGAAGAAAGAGAAAATTGCAACTTCAGGCACTTGAGGAGTGGCGGTCAAACGGCTATGAAAATACGAGGATTTACAAGGAACAAACCAAAAATTACCATGACCAGAACCTTAGACGCTTCAAGGAATTCTAGGAGGGGATCAAGTCTTTCTTTTTAATGCTAGGCTAAGGTTATTTCTGGGTAAGTTAAAGTCAATATGGTTAGGGCAATTCATGATATCTCGAGTTTTTCCTTAAAGTGCAGTCGAAATAACTGACCCCGAAAGAGGTACATATAAGGTAAACGGTCACCAATTATAATATTATTTTGTAAATCATAACTTAAATGACCAGGAAGAAGAATTTGACCTGTTCGAGCCATCGTAAGGTAAGAATAGCTACGCCAGGCTCATGACGTAAAACAAGCATTTTTTGGGAGGCAACCCAAGTAGTTTTCTAGACTTTAGTTCACTTACTCTTAGTTTATCATTTGTTAGTTAATAAAATATAGAATGTGGTAATTAATGTGAAAGTGGGAAGTTGGGTCAACCCCACTGAATTTCATAAGCAAAACATGCTTGGAGAGTCTAGTATTATTAGTAGGAATTGTTTTCATGCCATTTTACATAGGGAAAATCTTTAGTTTTTCACTGCGAGCATCACAACTGGCATGGTAAACCTATTGTACCCATTGTGATGACTAAGCAGAGAGTTGAGCTTTTCTGGAAATATTGAGTGAGTCTATAATAGCCTTATAACGCCCGTTGTGACGGTCAAGGTAACTTATCACGGCCGTTCCACAGAGAGTGCCGTAACTCTGAGTTTTCCAGAGTTCTGGCATGGTTTTACCAGGCCCGTTGTCTGGTCGTTGTGAACATAACAAGCCTTGGAATAGCTGTTGCCAACACTTAGAGATTTTTTAACCCAAACCGGGTTTACAACGGCCCCATAACGAGCTTATAACAGCCATGGTGCCTCAAAGAGCCACGTCCAGGCTTGGGTTATATAGTATGTGTGAATAGTTTAGTCCCATATCGGTTAAAGAGAAGAACAGCATATATTTATATAATACAAGATAATAAAGAAATTAAGTAATTGAATTTGAGAAAAGTGCAAGTAGGCCCTCCAATGGAAAATTACTGTTTACCCCTCGTGTATTTCAAATATTCCCAAACAGCCCCTCCAAGTTTGGCAAACCCCGGATAGCCTTCCGTTATTGTTTAACTTCCCTTTTACCCCCTACCATTCACTTCAAATGGGTCCATGTTGTGAAATCCCATTTTTTCTCTTGAAAATGGTGGGAAAAAAAACGCCCAATCACATCATGTCCAACCTTTATGTTGGGTTTTCTGCTTGCTTTCTGTTAGACAATGTTTAGGAGTTGCATTACATCTTCTTGTTCTTCTCCTCATTTGGTTTGTTCGATTTCAGTTCTGTCGGTTTCGTAATACGGTGAGAATTTCTTTGTTGCTATCACTTTGACCATTCTGCGGGAAGGAGGGAGTAACATAATTTATAAACAATACAGGTTTATTATGGAGAGCTTTTGTGGTATTCATAAATGTAAATCTGTTTCAAAAAATGAGTCAGGGTGAAGTTTATCATACCTGATAGATATAAATCGGTTTGTCCAATAGAAAATGAAGTTGACTTCCAGTGGATTGGTCAAGTGCACTCCATCTTCAAATGCGCTGTAGTCGATCTTGTTGTCGAGACAGACGATGTGCCATTGTTGAATCCTACTGAAAATGAGTTCATTTCATTGTAAAGTTCTTCTCATTTATGTTTATCTAGTTGTATATGTTAAATACTATTTAACTTTGCTATTCTATGTTTAAATATATTACATATTAGTTTAAGAATTGTCGCCTCCATTTAAATTTGTCTTTATCTGTTTAACTATTCATATTAACATTTAAATATTGACCTAACGTGTAAACTCTTTAAGTCTCTACGTAAACTATTGATCTTTTTTGTTTGAACTGAAGTGTTGGCATGTGGCAGATGGCAAGTTTATGGTATCCCGTGCAGAAGAATTAATGATGGCATTAAATTTTCTAAATTTTAACATAAATATTGGAAGACCCGTTCGTCGTGATCAGTCAAGCTCGGTCCACCGTGCGTTTTCCTTTTTTTCTTGGATCTGAAGCTTCAACCGGCTTATGGACTTCACACCATAAATGAGAAGGAAGAACCCTTCCCCTGGACAACCCCTCCTCCTCCTCGTCGTCGTCCTCCTCCTCTGCTTCTTGTCTATGATATTCGCTGGAGTTAGACTAAAATTTGAAGATCATCTCTATCTTGAAGGATGTCTCATGATCCTCCTCATCTTGAGAATCAATCAGCCGTAATCACGCAACAAGTTAAACTATCTTTCCTTGGCCAAGTCAAAATTCCCGCATAATTGCCTGAATGCGGAGGATTCTCCAGTGGTGGATGACGGGAAAGCAATTAAGCGGGCATTTTGACTTGGGCAAGAAAAGAAAGTTTTCACTTATTTCTTGATTGCGGAGGATTCACCAAAGGAGGAAGATCATGAAACATCCTTTAAGACGGAGTTGATATTTATCACTTGAGAATTGTTCTCACCCTTTAAAAACTTTTCGTCAGTGTACAAATATTATTTTCTGTGTTTAACTCTCAGGATCTTTGCTTAAGTCAGTTCATGACACATTGATTAATAGACATTTTTATCAATGTGTTTTCTTAACCTTTTTTAACATATTGTGTTCTACATTGTGCAAGTTTAAGTTGATGCACATGTTATGCAACCACCGATAGCATTCGAAGGTATAGATACTTGGTGAGTCAAACCAAAATCTTAATAGACGAATGAGGGTTGACTCGCGAGTGTCCGAGGTCCGAGAATACGTTGTAAATGTTTTATTTTAAATGAAACAAACTTATTTGAGTGTGAACTTCTGATATTTAATCAGAGGCCATTGTAAATGTTTAAATATTTTAAATCAAACAAACTTATTTGAGTGTCAACTTGTGATAACTTGTGATATTTAAACAGAGACATAGTAAAAACAATTTGAGAAACAAAAAACAGCATTGTAAACAAAACAAAATGTTAAACAAAATCGATTTACTCTTTAAACAGTGACAACGGTGTTTAAGCAAATACATGTTTAAACAGTGACATGATAATTTAAACACTATATACCGGCAATGCATATCGTCCCAGGGTAGGTAACTCATCGACATAGTCCACTCTCCAGTTCGGATCCGAGCATGACGTGTTTGGGAAGAGGATTGTACCCAGGAGGTTTTTGAAAAATATCGTAGGTTTTGGAAAAATATCCATCTTTAACGCGATGTCAGTGAAAACATTTAATTTAAACAATAACATATATTTTAAAACAGTTAAATCACTATATTTAAACGGTTTACATATTTTTTTTAAACGATATAGAAATTATTTAAACAGTTAACCGCTAGTTTAAACACTATATGTAATGGTTTAAACATAAAAAGCTTGACGTTTAAATAGAGACTCATGATAAGGTGAGAACTTTCCTTCTAGCGATGACAATATGGCCTCACGACAATGGTTGAAAGCAGAGGCCAACTTCCAGACAAGGATGCCCGGCCGAAAAGAAAAGATGAAGATATGGAAAGAAGAGGGAAAAAGTATAATGGATCCAATAATATTTGTCTCTAGGGATTACCCCTTGTCGGTCAGTTCAAGTGGGTCAACACTAGTTATTTCCTTTTTTGCCCTTGGGATGGAGGGAAAAATACCGCCCAATCACATCATGTGTAACCTTTATGCATACAACTGTGCACTTTTTTGTTTGCCTTTCTGATTGTTGTTTGTTCTTTACATCTTCTTCTTCTTCTTTTTGTTCTTCTTCTCTTCATTTGGTTTGTACGATTTGGTTTTCGGCCGATATATTATGGAGAGTTTTTGTGATATTGCTAGATACAACGGGGAGGGATGAGTGCTAATGTTCACGGCTCAGACTTCTTGGGAGTTGGTGTTAGCTGAGATATGTGAGCGATGGGGTCTCAAAGTTTCCCTTGTCAGGGTGAAGTTTATCACACCCGCTGGATATAAAACTGTTTGTCCAATAGAAAACGATGTTGACTTCCAGCGGATGTGTCACGTGCACTCTATCTTCAAATGCGCTGTAGTTGATCATGTTGTCAAGACAAACAATATGCCATTGTCGAATCCTACTGAAAACGAGTTTTTCTCGTTGTAAGTTCCTTCTCTTTTATTTGATCCAGTTGTATAGGTTCATTATTGTTTAAGTATGTCAGTCATTGGTTAAAATCTTGTATTAGTCATTTAAGTTAATTATTCACTATTTAAGTATTTAATTTTATGTTTAAATTTTTAATTTATCACTTAAACAGTTTATTCTCTGCTTAAAATATTGATCTTTTCATTTAATTGAAGTGTTGGCAGGAATTCAGATTCTGCAAGCGCTCCCGTTCAACCCCATAGTGACCCTGACAGTGTGGGATGTTTTCCTTCCTCGTCAGATTATTCTGAAGTGTTGTCGTTGGATATCGGACAACATTTTGATGGTGTTGAACATTTCAGGGATGTACTTCGAAATTTTGCAATCAAACAGAATTTTGACTTCAAATTCATAAAGAACGAAAAACATCGGGTGACTATGGAATGCGCTACCGATGGTTGTCATTGGCGCCTTCATTCATCAAAAGAGTATAATAAAAATACTTTCAAAATAAAGACAATCAACCCATCACACACTTACGGTGGTGGAATAGGTTCGGCGTCACATCCGAAAGCGTCCAAAAAATGGGTAAGCGCACGAGTGATTCAGAAGCTCAAGGACTTGCCCTTGTACAAGGCCATGGACATTCAGATGGACATGTTGCGGGAACATGGTGTCCACATACCATATAAGCAGGCTTGGTTGGGAAAAGAGCATGCCCGGGTGGTCCTCGACGGCAGTGACATCTCCAGCTACGATTTGTTGCTTTGGTACGTGGATAAGGTGGCTGAGACAAACCCCGGCAGCATTGCGATCATGGAAAAAGACAGTGATCGTTTTAAACGTGCATTCTTTTCTTTCAGCGCATGTATTGTGGGATTCAAGAGGGCTTGCAAGCCGCTGCTGTTTCTCGATGGTACCCACCTCCTTGGAAAGTATCGGAGTACTCTACTGGGTGCCACAGGGAAAGATGGAAACAATGGTTTTTTCCATGTCGCCTACGGTATTGTCGACAACGAGACCGATGCCAATTGGACTTGGTTCATATTCAAGTTAGGCGATGCTTTTATACGATGAAGGAGATTATCATGAGATAATTACCTTTGTGTCGGACAGGTTCAAGGGCCTTCTGAACGCAATTGCGAGAGTCTTCCCTTCTTTGCCACATGCATATTGTCTTCGACATTTTGAGGCCAATTTTATGAAAGCCAACGTCAGACTTGGGAAGGCATTGATGGAGGAGTGCTGGTCTATATGCTTTCGCATTGCGTGGGCATCTACGGCTAAAGGATTCGATGATGCCGTGAATGAACTGCATGCCACATCACCCGAAGCCCATCACTGGTTGATTAATAAATCGGATATGGCACATTGGTCAAATTATTTATTCAGAGGTAATTATTGGGGTGAGATGTATTCAAATGTCACGGAGTCGTTCAATGCTTGGATCAAAGAAGCTCTCCATTTACCTGTGACGAAAATGGTCGACTCCATAAGGTCTTCGAATGTTGATTTACACTTAACATTTGGTGTTATCCTTTAAAATGTTTCATAATTGTTTAAATATTATTGTCTGACTTTAAATATTATTTTCATCATTTAAATATTTATCCTACTATTTAAAATAGTTTACCAATTATTTAACCATCACTGTCTTTGTTTAACCTTGTTTGACAGGTTCAAGTTGATGCGCATGTTATGTAACCGCCGTGAGCAAGCGAACAAATGGGAGACCTACTTATGCCCAGACATACATTCGAAGGTAGAGATAATTGTCGAGGATAGCCAAAATCTTCGTGTTGGTCGTTGTGTCGATGATCGTTACAAAGTGATTGACCAGTGCAGTAACTCTGTAGATCTTGCCATCAGAACTTATTCATGTCGAAGGTGGCAAGTTTATGGTATCCCTTGCAAACACGCTTGCGCTGTAATAATGCAAACAGGCACCAATGTTCATCGATTTATTAGCGGCTACTTCACCGTCGACAATTATAAACTACCGTATAAGGAAGCTATATTCCCCATACCCGACGATGACAAGCCTTCAGACGGAAATCGTGAGCTTCGTTTGCGACCGCCTATAACGAGAAGGCAGCCTGGACGTCCTAGACGAAAGAGGTTCGAGTTACAAGAGTTTGATGTTCACGAGTTACATTGCAGCCGCTGCCACAGATCCGGTCATAATCATAGATCTTGCAATGAAACTGTCGCCGACTAGACATTGTAAATAAGTTGATTTCTAAAGAGAAACAAACTGAATTGAGTGCCAACTTTTCATATTTAAACAGATAAACTCTTATTCTTTACATTGAACGCATTTATTTAAACAGAGACAGTGTCATTTTAAATAGAGAAACTGTAATTTTAAATATTTAACACTGATATTTAAACGATGATTGGTAAATTTAAACAATGAAACTGAAAGGTAAACAATGACACTGTAAGTTAAACAATGAAATGAAACTGAATTGAATTTAACCTACTTTACAATTGAAACAAACAAAATTTACATTGAGAAAATTTGTCATGTTCTTCGAAAACAAAAACAATGAATTGCATTTGACCTGGTTTACATTTGAAAGCAAACAAAAAACTAGGAATTCTATCAACCCGCTTGCGATGACCCCCTTTTTTCATGGACGCCGGCTGACCTCCCATCCTTAAGTATGCGGGAAATATACTTTAATCTCAGATAAGGGACGTCTGTCTGCGGTAGCCATAGCTTCTCATCGGCGAGTAATTGCTCGATAAACCCCATGACATAGACGACGCAATCGACACTTCCTTGTTTTTGTCATGGGGTTTCCATGTCGTGAACTAGTGGGTACTTTGAGGTCGCCGACTCGCCGAACTCCATATCGACACAAATGTCGAATCGATTCCGCTGTCGAGGATATACAAGTTGAGATTAGAATATCGATTAAATACCAAATACTATTAATAGAACATAATTTATTAAAGAACTTACCATGTCCAACGTGTCTTTATCGTACCCCGCGCTTTGGCATGAAGAATAATGCCTGTATTCTTGTTGATTATTGTCAAGGACGACGACATGGAAGTGGCCATTCATGATTATCGGGAGGATGACAATTTTAACTTCATGCAAGTTGCGCACGGCATCTCCAATCATAGCCATAGTGGTTTCATGTGCGTCGTCCTACTTTGACATAAACAGCGCCAGCGGTCGTGTGATGGAGGCAAGCTTCTTGTAAGGATATGACACTTTGCTCAGCGACTTTTGTATTATGCATATGAAAGCGTCCATCACATCGTCTGTGACCGTCTCCTTCCCCTCAAGCAGAGTGTATAGTTTGTCCTGTGTGGTGCTGACAGTGTCATTCTTTCACATGACAGTGCTGAGGTTAAACAATAACAAATATAATTAGACCATATTGTAACTATTTAAATGATATAGACAATTTTCAAATGATATTATAAATAATTAAACGTTAAATAGATAAATTAAGTGATAATATATAAACATTTAAAAACTAACATAAAAGCTTTAAACTTACCTGTCCATAGGGCAGTTGAGGAAGATCCTTATCAACTCCTGCTCGTATTTGTTAAGACGCGATTGGCCAACCCATTTTTTCTTCTTCGAAACAAAGACTTTTCGAGTTGTCTCATCTATTTTTTTATTAGCCTTGATCATATCTCTCGTTGCTTGGTCGGGGTCATCATGCAGCACTGTTCTTGAGCCTTGACGGTGTTCAGCACCAACAGCATCTTCCTTCGATGCGGGGACAACGACAGCATCAACCGCAGACATATCCTTATATGGTTCTTGTTGTTGTGGGATTGTGTCTGGCTTCGATAAGGGGACAACGACAGCATTAACCGCAGACATATCCTTACATGCTTCTTGTTGTTGTGGGATTGTGTCTTGCTTCGATGTGGTACTGTCGGCCACGGCAACAGATTCAACGATCTTCTTAATCGTGGCCACGGCAACATCAACGGGAGACACACCCTTAGCTTGTTCTTGTTCTTCAGGAATTGTGCCCATCTTTGATGCCGTACTCTCAGCCGTCGGTTCCACCTGGGGATTTCGTTAACAAGAGAGTAAACGATCTTAATCGTGGCAACGACAACATCATCTACGATCTCCTCCACCGTCACGGTCATGTCATCAACGATGACAGACTCAGTAACAGCATCAGCCGCTGATGGTGTTGCTATTGTTTCATCGTCAGCCGGCGGTGGAGACAGAGACAGTATTGTTCTCCTCTTTTTCTCAAGTCTCTTCGAATGTGGTCATCTTGGAATAGCCACCCCGATGATGTCGTCGTCGTCAAATTCTAACGCCTCGTTCGTCCTGGGTACTTCATTTCTTTGGAGGGATGGCACAGTCGATTGTGAACGTCCTTCCAGTGCCTCAACCGGAGTGACAAGCCGAGGAAACTCGGTCATTAATATCTGGCACGCCTGCATAAGAGTTGCAGTGACATCTTCGCCTAGTGCTGTCGGTGGGGCTGCCATGGTCGGGAGGCTGCTTCAATCGGGGGGACTGTCGTTGTCGTGGTCAGGGGGGTTGTTGCAATTTGGCTGGATAGGGAGGGCTTCTCCGGCGTCGAGGAATGCGTGCGCGTGGTGGGCTGGAAGTAGGAGAACGGCGTCGAGCGCGCACGATAGAGGATGCCCTTTCATCTTGCCTTCGAGCAAGTGGTTCCGGAGCAATAGCATCCATCCGTCAGTTGGCCCGAACAAATATAATTTCTTCAGCATTCGCCGGAACCAGCTCAGGAAACTAACATATGTAAACCAAACAATTTCAGCGAAATCATTCAGTTTAAACAATAAAAACTATATTTAAACAGAGTATTTATATATTTAAACATTATAGAATATATTTAAACGGAGAACAAAATTTTTAAACTTTTATGAATAAATTTTAAACTATAAATAATAAAGTTAAATGCTAAATAATATGTTTAAACATTAAAGACTTCTGTTAAACATTGTTCATGATTTATTACCTCTTTTCCTTCGAGCGATGACAAGCTGGTTTCTATCGTCGCTTGCTTTCGGTAAGTACTTTCACCGTAGCACATCATCCTTGGGATCTTGCCGAAACGGACTTTCTTTCCGGTTCCGGTCAGCTTATAAAATCAGATGTTAAGCGCGACCGAGCAACCCTTAATATAACCTGTGTTGGTCTTCTTCCCCGCGCATCTATCTTGCACTCAAGTGGCTGCTTGTGGAATGTCCTCTATAAGAAACTTGTGCGTCGCCTGCGCCCATGCGTATCGCCCCATGGCGGGTAGATCATCGACTTAATCAACGATTTAGTTCGGAAGCGAGCATGATGTATTTGGGAAGAGGACTGTACCCATGAGGTACACCATTAGGAGTTTGACAAAATTTTCTTCTTCTCCCCTCTGTCGAACAAGTTGCACAAGAGTGCTCTTGATGGAGTCTCTGTGTCTCTCGTAGATTTTTGATAAATACATCCCTTCGACTGCTGAGCGGGTTTTCTTCTTCTGAAACACGACTGCGTCGCCATCGCAACGCAGACCAAGAATGAGGGCCACATCTTGAGGCCTGAAACTCAGCAGGCCCGATCCTAAATTTATTGGTGTGGCCATCGTACCTTTGCAATAGAGAATTAAGAAGGACCCTCTCTTGGAATATAGCTTCCAGCTCAGTGAATGCTACAAACGGTGTCCTTCGTATGATCTCCCAGTGTCGAGGGGTCATGTGATCTTTTAATTCAGCCAAGGTCTCCACTACCGGTGTCAAATAGCATCGCCCATTAACTAGGTTGACCGCCATAATCACAAGCCTGCGACAATAACAACACATTCAACAAGCAGTATTCACAAATGTTTAAGCGGAAATATAAGGTTTTAAACGGTAACCTCTCAATCCTTAAACAGAGATATCACTTGTTAAACAGAGACCTAGTTTCTTAAACAGAGACAACAATACTTAAACAGAGACAACAATATTTAAACGGTAACCTCTCATTTATTAAACGTAGACCTTATTTGTAAAATTGCAACCATATCAAATGAAAGGGGAAACGTACATTATAAATACTACACAAATCATAACAATCGAAATCCCCTTGCAGACTAACAAAACCCCAGCCAAGAAATCCCCCTGCAGACTTCAATATCTTCCAATAAAAACATAACCACAAAACAAAACCGAAAAATCTTTCTTTGTAACAGAATAGTTAACATAAACCCATAATCAATACCTTAGATTGCAATCTGATGAAATGCCAAATACTTGCGAGAGACTTCTCCTTCGAGATACCGGTGGAAAGAGAAAAACTGAAATTACAGAGGATGTGCCGGTAGAGACAACTTCGGAAAGAGAAAAGCTGAAAACGCGAGTTGAGAAAAAACAAGTATACGGCTCTAGTAAATTCGTCTCTTGGGGTTACTCTACGGAAAACCCCCCACTTTCTCTCAAACCGCCGAAATGGCTGCAGCTACGACTCTCCATGCAAGGGCATTTTCATCCATAAAATTTAAAAATTACTCCGTTGTCCACCGTTATATGCTTTGGGGGTTTGAAAAACATAGAGTTTAAAAAGAAGGGGTTTTAAGGGATTGCAAAATTAATGGGGTGTTTTAGGCAATATTGTAAACTTAGGGGTTTTTTTTGGCAATTTTCACATATATTTATATATATTTATTATTATAATTATATATATATTTATTTAATCTATGAATGGGCACTTGGGCACTTGGGGCATCTTGGGTTGAATTAGAATTTATTATTATTTTTTTTTAACTAAGAGATGCCAGTCGTTTTCTCTAACAGACAAATCCAACCGTTGTTCACTCCTATTCACCTTCTTTAAATATAGAAAAGTTCTCACAGAAGATCATTACTTTTCTGCAAAGTTTGATCTTGGAATTTTGTTGTATCCTGAGGGAATTGTTGCAAAAGCTGGTGCAGACCTGAGAGCGATAAATTCCTAAAAGACAGAGTTCCTGCACGCCTCAAAATCCACTAAATTCTTCTTCAATCTCTGTTTTCTCTAACAAGCAAGATTTTGCGTGATATGAAGAGAGATGACACATGGCATGAATCTCACTCAATAAATAATTAAGATAGGATCCAGAAAGGCACATGCATGGCTTGAAGTATGAGTAGTCCTTGGAATAATCTCAAATCTATGCAAGGACAAATATTTTTATTATTCATCTAATGAAGCAGGTGTTCATTCATGGAAAATAAAAGAGTTGCACCTTTTGTCAAGCTGGAAGCCTTAACTGAATAGAATTATATTTCTATTAAAACTTAAATCTAATGTGGCTTATGAAAAAGACTATATGAACAAGCTTTTACAAATAAATGTCATATTTTATGCCTATCTTCTTCTGTCGTTTGTTCTAATTTCATTTCTAAGTCTCTTTTTGTAATTAATGGTATTGTAAATTTGTATTCATGTTTGATGTTAGTCTCATATTCATGGGTATTTCTCCCACCTTTTTTGGGTAATAGTGTATATGTTTTCTTTTCTGATTTATCTAAAATACTTGTTTCAAATCCTTTATCTTGTTTTAAAGAAAATAAATTGTAAGTTATTTTTGATATAGTGTTCTACTAATTACTACATCTTGAAGAAATATTCCTTGGTTTTCAAAATGGTTCTTTACAAAATTTTCTTGATTAGTTTCAATCAATTCCATTAGATTCTAATCAAATTTGGGATTGATTTCGGTTAAATAATATATTAATTGAATGCCATTTTCTTCTTCTATATTTTCCACTCCTTCTAATTAATGAATATTAAATTGCTTAATATTATTTTTCTTTTTGCAAATTTATTTGCATAATATGAATTTTCTTTTATATAATGGTTCATTGCTAAGATTTTTTTTTTTGTTTTTTTAGAAAGGTGGATAAACCACATTGCTAAGATTTTTCTTTACACTCTTTTGTTTTTATTTTCTTTTAATTTTATATCTTTTATCTTTTTTGTATTATCTCTACCTTATATGATATTGTTGAAATATTTCTTTACAACATAATCCTCATTTCATTAATTTCATTGTTTTTCTTGTACTAATAGATTCTAGGCAACACTCCTCTAATTTTGATAGTAAGAATGTTATTCTTCCTTCTAATGTGTTATCTGAATCATCGGTATATTCTCTCTGGAAGTAATGCCTTTAGTTAATGAGACCAAAACTAAATTCTTGACTCTCTGTGGAAATAGTTGTATTCATTTTTGAGATTTATCTTTTGTGTCAATGCAATAATTTCTTTCTCTAACTCTTTTGAATCCTTTTTATCTGCTTCTCAACGTTTATTTTCTAATTGTTATTTGTTGACTATCCAATTATATATTAAAGGCTTTTAGACTAATAGATGAAAAAATACATTTATTAAATAATGGAGATGAAGGTCAATCAATTATTCTGATATTATTTCCATAATACTCTATTGTTTCATGGAAGATTTTTAATTGTTGTTGTATATGTATCAATGTTTCATTTTGTGAATTTTTTTTTTTTTATATTTTGCTATGTATCCCTTGTTTTAACAATAACATGATTCTATTATTCTTCATTCATTAATTAATTGTAGCTTCTATATTCTTTTTGTTAAACAATATTGGTTATCATATTTTATTGTCCAAGCCTATTCTTCCTTATAAACAACATCTTCTCAAACTTGATCTATCCACTCTATCTTTTTTATTTTAATTTCATCTTTTAGAGTATTTATACATTTATGTTTAAACTATCTTCTTTCCAATAGAATGGATAGTTTTATTCTACTATTTCTAATAATTTTTCTTCAATTTTTCTTTCAATTGTTGTATGATATTATATATGGACATGCTTCCTTGGTAAATGTAATTTTCTCTAATTATTATCAATTCTTTTCCATATTATTCTAGTGTATATATTTCGAATTTATATGCGATATTCATAAAATTTTCCACTTTCACTCCACACTCTACTATCACTTCTCTGAGTCTGTTACCAGTTTATTTGCGTAAACAGTAATTAAAAACCATTCTAATCCTCAATATTTAAAAAAATTCATATAACTATCTAAAACTAAGACAGACCATGATGTAAGGTTTCCTGATTTTTGTAGCATCTCAAACTAAGGAACCAATGGATCCTCCATATGAATTGCAACAATTTGAAGACAATAAGGGTCATAGATTTCATAATATTCAAAATATTAGTCTGCTTTAAAGATCCAATTTAAGGCATCCATGCCATCGAAATGAAGAAATTCTAGTTTGGCAAACCTTTACTACACTAAAAAAGGTTTTAGAGATGGTCTTCAAACCCTATAGAGGCGGTTTTAACTGCCTCCATAGCTTTAGCAATGGTTTTTTAACCCTCCTCTAAACCACCTCGTATAAATCTAGCTCTACACATTAGAGCCAATTTATATCAACCATTGGGGTAAGCATTCATTATGGAAGCCGTTGTAATAATTAGTTTTAGAGGCGGTTATAACTACCTCTAAAATTGTATATGGTAGAGGCAATTATAACCGCCACTAAAGCTAATAATTTTAAACTCCTTTTCATACTTTTAGAGGTGGTTTAGTTATATAGTAGAGATAATTATAACCGCCTCTAAAGCTAATAATTTTTAAACTAATATTCATACTTTTACAGACAGTTATAACCGCCTCAAATACTAATATTTTTAAAAACCTAACTTTAGCTTTAGAGGCATTTATAACCGCCTCAAAAACTAATATTTTTTTAAATCCTCATTATAATTTTTAGAGGCGATTATAACCACCTCAAAAACTAAATATTTTTACTTGTAGAAGCAATTATAACCGCCCCTAAAACTTGAATATAATATATTTCTGTAATAATTATAAACAAAATCTTTTGAACCACAAATCTAAATGACAAACCTTGCAACACAATCATAAGTTTCCTGAATTCAGTTTCATTGAATTTTTTTGAAAAGTCATTAACGGCTCAAGTACAATGTATTTTGCTTAATTGCACAAAGTAAAAGATATCACAGCATTTTATCTACATCTATTACAATATATATTTTTTTCTTTTTTTGCATAGTTATACAAAATATAGAGTGTCTTGTAGCCTCATATATCCTTGACTATGAGTACTCCTACAAAAGTAAATAAACATTGTTAAATAAAAAACTATAATTGTAATTAGAGTCAAATAAATAAGTATTAAATGATACAATATAAAATTCATAGCATGCAAAGTTTTAAATATTTTTTTTTCTAGAAGTGAGAAGAATAGATAATATGCTCATAAGAAGCATTTAAATACTTAAAAAACTATCAAATATTGAGATATGAAATTCTTAATATGCAAAGTCTTACGTATTTTGTGTATAGAACACATTGACAGATATTTTTTTGCATTCCTCATGTGTTTCTAAAGTAAAAAAATATGACATGCTGCAAACAATAATTTGTCAAAGTTCTCTGCGATCTTTGATGGCATACAAGAAAAGCATATCTATCATATTATTATTTACTAAACAGTTGAGTGATCAATGTGTACTATTGTTCATTCTCTCACTTGTAACTTTTTTGCTATATAAGATGGTGTCAAAATAAGTAACTTGAATATTGAGATGCATGCCTAAATTGGATAAATTTATTTCTTACAAATTTAGTTGAATTGAATTTTTTTTGTATATCAATAAGCATGTGGGATGCATTGTGTCTCTTAATGATGTGTCAAAGTATTCTTTTAATTTTTGCAAGGGTATATCTTCTTTGAGAAACCATGATTTCTCTACAGCCTAAACAATTTTGATTTGTAATAGCTTCATAAGCAGGTAAAAACTACAAGTCACCACAACAGACACCTATGTAAATTCTTTAAAAACATATCTGCTCTCCACATTACAAGGATTAATGATGGAACATAAGCTACCCTTGAAAAATAAAATAAATCCAGAAATTATATATAAAGAATAAAAAGTCTGGAGGAGCATAGCACATGCAATCCTGTAATGGAAATATGCAACTTAAACAAACAATGGATGTAGATTCAACCTCGTATTAATGAAATATGATGCCAAAGGTTACTGCAAGTATTTGTTTCATAAAATCCATCCATCAAATAAAACAATTTGCAAATGTGTTTCTCAGTTAAATTTGATGCAATGCAGCCCAAGAAATAATGTTTGCCATTTAAAATTTGTAAATCAATTTTAAACACACATACACACACACACACATTGATAGTCAAACAATAAACTGGATCCCAATGACTTATAATGTTCACTATTTCAAAAACCACTACTACTAAATGAACTACAAATTTGGCATTAATTAAAACAATCACATTCCAAGCTAAATATCAAAATCACAAACACTAAAACCCAAGTTCCCATACATTAACTTTAAAAACTAATTTTAATATTGACCTTAAAAAATGTTTACACTGTACATTAACCCGATCTTGTTTGGCCACAATAGTATTAATTCTACAATCATCATAATTTTTTTTGTTATTTAAAACACTATACTTTATTTTTTAATGTTTCTTTTCATTATTCTCTAATCATTGTATTGAAGGCTTATGACTCATTAAATTCATGTTTATCCATTCACACAGTTGTTTTGTTTATTTATACATTGTTTTCAAAAACTTGCTCTAAATTCAATTTTGTTTCAATTTCACCAAGAAAATATTATTAGACCTTGTTCCTTTATAGATCTGACTAATAAGTTGGTAGAACTAGAGGTTTTGAAAAATAAGACAAACATATGAAGAAATCATATGCACAATCTTGGTTAAAACATAGTGGAAATTAATAATATGTATATAATGCTAATTAAACCTTATCATTGATATACTAATATTTATTATAAGTAGTTTAGTCAAGAAAAGTTCATGCATTTTATTCAAGCTCAAATATAATTAACTTTCAATGAAATCATGAACATGAGCATGTAGAGTTCATGCAAGTTATGCTTATAAATAACATTATCTATTATGAGATGACTATAGAGTTATAGTTTGCTAATAATATAATTAAGAAGCATTTGAGATCAAGAACCTTTAACTAAAAACCAAAAAGTATCACTGATTAGCATATCCTTAAAGCTTATTAAAAACCAAAAGCGTGCATCAATCGAATTATATATTAATCCTGACAATAATATTTGAACACTTTTAGCAGATATCTTGTTAGTTAATTATAGGGTTCATGCACCTCGAAAGATATCATAAAATTTAAATAATAAAGGATCCAGTTCTTAGTACCACTGCCGCTAAATGAACTACCAATTCATCATTAACTAAAATAACCACATTCCAAGCTAAATATCAAAATCACAAATACTGGACCCTATGCAATCCCAACCAAAGTGTATATATATATATATGAAATTATTTTGCATGTGTGTGTGTGTATCATGTCATTTCAATAACTAGAGTTTTATACTCATCAAGTGATGTTTGAATTATGATGACTTGAAGAGCATACAGAAACTATATAACAGATAAAACATGCTAATATAAGGGATAACAAATTTGATCATACATGAACTTGACATAGAAAACACACAACCCATGTAACTACAAACAATCAAAATGACTAGCTAAACGAACACACAAAATGTCCATCTATCCAAACAAGACCAGACAAGATTACTAGGATTGCTAGTAGATTAGGGACTACACTTCACCAGCACACCCTCTATAATCTGACTATAATTGATACATTTACAGAGGTTAGGAAATCCTACTAACGAATGAAGAATACCTACACTTGAAGCTCCTTAGCAACAAAATCTAACAACCAACCTAAGAGCCTTGTTTGGCAAATAGATAATAATTCTTATCACCTATGCAAATAAGACAAATTAATACAAAATCAGAGCCTAAGAAAATGAACAAAGAAAAGAGTAAGGTTCCCGGTCTCTTTATCTGTTACAATTAAAAAAAAGTTAAAATCAATGGTAACAAAGCTCAAAACACACAAAACAAAATTTTGCCAAATACATACAACAAGATATGGAAATATTAAATTTAGTATGTCATTACTGCAATGCATTAGATCATCTTAATTTATCACAATGTTTGGACATGAAACAAAGAAGTTGTATGTGCTTGTACAGAGAAGATTCTTCATGATAGAGCATGTAATAGCAAGTATCATCCTTACTGAGAAGATTCTTCATGATGGAGCAACATTTCACATAGCAATATGACAGATATCCATATAAATATTTGCTACCATTGGTAACTAGAATGATGCACAAGGAAACATAGAACGACTGACGTTAGGTGAAAAAATTTAAAGGAAATTTGATGTCTATAATCAGTTTTTTATTATGTTGTTAATCTCTTATGATAAGATCTAAAATAACTTTGTCACTATCCTCTATGTTAATAAAATTGGGATATGTCACGTTTATTTAAAAGATGATTGATCAGTGTATGCTCTTGTGATATACATATGCAAGAAGAGCATCAAATTAAATACTTCATCAGTAGAGCTTAACTAATTCACTTAAGTCTGAATTCAAACTTTTAATTGGTTCTTTGTGCTTTGAAAAAAAATTTGCAAGATGGGTTAATAAAAAATTATGAATTACTAGATTTGTAAACTATAATAATTTGGAATATATCCTAAGTAGTGGGGGGACAAAAATGAAATTAACAACATTAAAAAAAACAAGTATGTTTATTGTTCATCAAAACATGCTTTACAATGCTTTGATGAAATTAAAGAAGTTTTTAATAATTTATATTCTTAGTGCTTTTTTAATAAGCTTGGTTTTGATCGTTTAGGTACTTATTTTTTCATGATATGGCATATGAAAAGTGTATGAATCTTCATATATTAAGTGAACTTACAAGTTTGATGCGACCAATTTTTTCATCGAATGGATAGCATGCAAAGTGTCCTGTAAATTCAGTCAGAGAACTATTTTAACCTTTTTCCCTCATACAAAATAAAGTGCTAGATCAAATATAGTTCCTATCAATGCTGCTTCTAATTTATTTTAAAATTTCTAGATGCAAAGATACCAAAAGCCTTTAAATAATATAAAATGTTCAAGCAACATGACCAAGAAACAATCCAAGTATAACCCCAATGTTCCCAATTATGAGCAACAAACTACCAATTGGTCCAACCACAACAGCTGCAAAGAAAAACAAAAGCTACATTCAACACATAAGCAATGGGATCATACCTATACAAATGACCATGATTTATAGATTCGCAGCAAATGAAGTCCCAGTTAAAACATCTGCAGATATAGCATTGCCAATGCTTACATTGTCCCAAAACACATCATCAGACAATGAAGTCAAGCTTGTTAAACACTATAAACACCCATAACTCAAGGGTTTTAGCATCAAAGATACCAAAAAAAAATAATAATAATAAATGAATGAAAACCGGGATTCCAACACAAGCTTATATAGAAATCAAATCAACATGAAAATAGACCAAATCGGTGGAATGTTGACCTTAGGAAACGGATTGGAAGTGGAAAATGGAGGGATTCTGGGGTTCAAAATAGGAAGATGGGATTAATCCATAAGTGTTGGGATCCAGCCCATTTGTTGGGTGGATGAATAATTGGGCTCCAAGCCCATGATGAAAAAAAAATGAAGCTAGGTCAATAATGGAGAAGATGGAGGGCAAAGAGGTAACTTTACAAGGTGAAATTTTTCTCATTCCTTGGTAATGAGAATAGGTTATGCTTGTGATGTGTGTGATTATCCTGAAGAAGTGAGAGAGGGAAGACAAAGAGGGAGAAGAAGGAGAGAAGGCTAGGGCAAGGAGATCGGACGGCCAAACCTCGCCGGATCTCACTCAAACTCCGGGAGAAGACTCCTTGCAAGAAGCACTACCTATTGATTAGGTTTGATCCTTCTATTTCTCCCTACTTGTTGTTTGTTAGCCATCTTGATGATGATGATGATGCTTGTTAATGAGAACTCTTCTCTCATGAATGTCTTTGTCCTTGTGCTTGTAAACCTCTAGTAACTAGAGAAGATCCATTGTAATTCTTTATTGACCTAGTGGATACATGTTTAAGAGGCTCTAAGGAGTCCCGTGGTTTTTCCCTCGATTTGTAGGGTTTCAACGCTAAAAATCGTTGTCTTGAATTTTTGTTTGTTTGTTCATCTCATTCTAACATGAATGAGGGGTTTGATAGCATTTTATGAGTTGTTTTGAAGTTTTGAAGCCTTGTAGAACCCTTGGGAGGAATATTGAAGCCTCAAGGAAGACATTGAAGGTTTTTATGCGGGCTGCATACGGGCCGCACAAGATCGCCAGTGAGTTTCACGGGGTGTATGCGGGCGCATGAACCCCGTAAGTAAACAGTGTTTTGCTACAGTAACGGTACTACATTGTCCGTTCTACAGTAAATTGCTACAGTATCGATAGACAGAAAACCTCACAGCAACCGTGCGCCCGCATACCAACCGCATAGTTTTGCCAGTGAACTTCACGGGCAAGTGTGCGCTCGCATACCGGTCGCATGTGAACAGTAACTGTGCTACAGTAATATTGCATTTCAAGTCAAACCCCCAACAATAAGTACCTCTCTAGAAGCGAGAAACGGCTGTGATGGGGGCACCTGGTTTGTCATGCTCGGAGGAAAGGTGGGTCAGGATGGAAGAGAATCATCTGAATGCCTCTTCAATGGCAAAGAAGGGAATGGAAATGGATCGAAGAGGGGAAAGGGGAGAGCGTGTGTGAACTAGTAAGTGCCTGAGAGAGAGAGAGATAGAGTGTGAGTGTGAGTGTGTGTGTGTGAGTGATTAATTTTCTCTTTTTTTAATTTAAAAAGTAAAGGGGTTTTGTTAAACTGGCTACATAGGTTAGTATATAAAAAAAATTACATGATTATTGAGGCAATTTTTTAAAAACTCCCCTAAACATGTGCTTCTAAAAATTAAAAATGGTGTAGTGCTTATTTGGGCATGTAACCTTGAGCTTTGATCTTCAAAATAATGTGAAACAGAAGTATGTTGAGAGACAGGATTACTAGGAGTTGAAGATCCCTGAGTCTATTGATCCTCGAGTGATTTAATTGTTTTTTTTTATTTTTTTGCTTTTTTTGTTTTTACTTTATTTTTATTTTTATTTATTATTATGTTTTTTTGCCCTATGTTGTACTTCATGTATCTATCCCTTCGCAACATGACTACAAACAAACATACATACATACAAGAGACCTTCGGGTCTATTGGTACACGGGTCGCTGATAGAGCTCTCACCGAGTGGTGAGAATTCGATTCTTGGCTGAGGGCACATTTCTGGGAGTTGTGAATAGTGGTTGTGTAGGGTGGTTTCAGTGCCCACGTGAGCGCAGCCCCGTCTCCACTTGTTCCACCGAGGCTTGTGCACGTCCCTGGGGTCTCTAGTGGGTTCACCCCGTTCCTCTTCTCAAAAAAAAAACATGACTACAAACATGGTGTCCATCTTGGCAGATAGATCCTTGAGCATAGTGGATTCTGTCATTTTTCAAAAAGAGAAAAAAAAAAGCACCAAATGCAACAGATCTAAATCTCTAATGAAGCCAAGAATAACAAATCTAGATCTCTTATGGAAAATTTTCATTAAAACATTTAAGCACTTCAGCTACTATGATATTAATCAATAGATCTCACGAATTATTAGTAATGAAATACTAGGAGAGATAATCTCCGAGTTCTGAGACAAGCTTTATCTCCTAATTAACTCCAGCCAGGCCTCATTACTTCTGGAATACTCCGCTCACCCTCTTGAGAGTTATTCGTCCAAGTGTATTCCCAATTCACCCTGCTACCTTGTCTTGTATTTACGGCCCATTCTTGAGTAATTACCAACCATGTCCACTTGTCTTCCTTGTGACTCATCCACATGTCTATCCTTCCATGTCACTTTGCACGGGAATGTAACATTGTCTTGTATAAATTTTGTTACAAACTATTGTATTATTGGTAGAGAACAATTAGGATTAACCAAACTCTTTAGCACTACTTGAGGATCAAAATCTTTATTTCTGCTTTATAACAACATCCTTTATTAAAGGGTTCTTTTCTATTTTTTAAAGGTAATTTCAAGTAACAAAATATTAGTTAACAAAAACTATAGGGAGAAATATACTACAGTTTTCAAAATTGTGGGAGACAAAAATTAACTTCTGGCAACAACCACTTAGTCTATTGACACTGGATTCCCTACGTATGGTATTCATGTTCTATTGAGAAAACAAGTTCAAATATCAGTTCACAAAGTGTGAAGACATAAATGTGTTGAGAAAGTAACTCCTCGTATGTACATGTCCTTAACATATCTTGTTCACTTTATCAAAAAAAAAATCTACTTAAATTTTCACACAGTAAAATCATGTAGTGGGTTAGAGTCCTAAAATGAAAAGAATTATAATTATTAATACCAAACATGAGTTACTTATAATTATAAAAAAAATAAATTATTCATTTTTTAATTTATTATTTATTTATTTATATTTTGTTAGCGTGATCTTTTTAACACCCCTTCGTGTTGAAAGTGTAGTATATTTGGTTTCACACGCTCCAAAAAGGGGTAAATTTTATTACAATCCTCTAAACAATTATATTTACGTATGTACATCTTACTAAAATTATTATTATTTACTTATGTATCTCTCTACCAAAAAACGTAAACAAAAAACTTACCAAAGATTAATTTATTCCAAAATTAATTTTCATCGACTCTAGCATTGAGAAGAGAGAGAAACAGAGATCTAGGATAAATATGGTTTTATAGGACTTTAAGATAATTTTCAACAGTATGATAGAATTGTTTTATGGTAGTATATAAACAAATATTTTACTTAAGTATATTAATACTTGCCAATCATTGCAAGGGTATACAAGTAATTTTCTCTTAAACATAATAAAAATTAAAAGGAGACAACTCATAAGTGAAAGTTCACATGCAATTCAATCAACAAATGAGGGTTAAAAGTGACAGTACTTGTCTTTTGTTTTTCTCCTGAACCAACTGGAATCTTTTTTTGGTCATGACTAATAGCGATTTCAACAAATGCAACAAATCAGTGAAACATTAAGTTAAATCATATACAGACAAACACTTCCACGAATTCAGGAATGGTAGTCAAAAAGCTGAGCATCACCAAAAAAGAATCTTATTCTGCTTGCCATCCTGCATGAGCTTTCAAAGGTAGCTACTTCAGAAATAATGCATGTCAGTAGTTAGGTAATAGAACATGAGAAAGAAAGCTGCAGAGAATAGCAGAGAGTCAGGCTAGAGTAATGAGTTTGATGCCTTCTCTCTTTTATCTCACTATCATGCATTCAGATAATCATCTTCTCCGCATTTTGAAAAGCAGCATATAATTCCATTTTCATATGACATTAGCTCTATTCAATTTATTAAGAACGAAATAATTCAGCAAAAGGCAGCATACAATTTCAGTTTTCAAATGCCTCCATTTCTATTAAATTTGTCAAGGATAATGACATGATTCAGCAAAATGCAACATATAACTTCATTTTCCAGAGGTCCTTAATTCTATTCAATTTTTTTTAAGAACGATATAATTTAGCAAATATCTGCATATGATTTCATTTTCAAATGTCTTTACTTCTGGTTTTCTGTTCGTGATCCTCTGACAACTGCAGAAGTTAATTGTTAGTGAATGTGGCATTTCTTATCATTTTTTTTAACAATTGTGGAAAAAATATATTTTCTCTTTATTAAATAAAATGAATATTTGAAATGCAAAGTTACATTTGCTCAAGTGCAATTTTCTTCATTCCATAATACACAAATGCGCATTTAGTAAAAAATGAATGCAACTTTTAAATTGAGGCTGAGCTATATACACAACTGGCATGGTTTTTAAACCGTGGTGATTAAAATTTTATAAAATTTGTTATCATAATTTGAAGAATTGTTATGTTCTTTTACATCAGTGACTAAAATATTGATCATATCTTGATGATCAGGAGTTTTTTTCTCTATCAATTAAAGAGAGCTACAGTTGAACCAAATTAGGTTAAATGTCGAAAAAATTGATCATGAGAGGAAGAGATCTAGCAGATCAACTGGTCCATAAAGAGCTAGAATCACCTAAGGATGCAGTTCATGGTTTCTGCGAGAAGAGTATTAGCTATGAAGAAGCAGTTAAAAGAGAGGTAGAGTACCGAAAACTGATAAACATTAGGGGATTACCGTTGCAACCTACTACTGTTTCTGAATCTCTGCCTGCATTTCCCCAGGTGAAAAACTCTATCATCTATTTTATAAGTTCAATCATGTTATGGTATTCATTCTTAGTAGACATTTATTTCATTAGATACCATAGTTCTTTTCTTTTTTAGAAATTCATTTATATCTGTGTACTTATAATATTTCAAATCAAAATGTATAAACTTTTAACTGAACTCATCTGGAAGAGAGAAATAACCAAAACTTGCTTGAGTGAAAGAAATTGCTTTATGTTCTGGTAATGTTATCAATCCTTTTGCTAAGAATAAAAAGAAGGAAAATATTAAACGGGTCAAAATAATACGATAAACATTCAAACTCATAAATCTTAGCAAATAATAATAATGTTATCATTATTATTAACCATGATTTTCAAGATAAACTCTACATATATACTTATTAGAGTAACTAATAGTTCCACATCTAATGATTTGAATATATAAGACTAGGTTTCTCATCTTATAAACTTAGGTTTTGGATTGAATTGAATCTAGATAATATGATTGATTTACATCTAAGACTCTTAAGATAAAAAGCATACTTCAAAACATTTTGCTCTTAAATATTATGCCTTGAATTCAACAAGTAATGTTCTCATTATGATCTCTTTTATATAAATAAAAGAATAGAATTGTCTATCAATTGTGCTTATTAATTCTTAAATCTGTTATTCTCTAAAACATTTCTTTCTTGTTCAAAGGATTTTCCCCTCAATACAAACTTAGCAGGAAGGAAGAGAAAAGGTGAACCTCATAACTTTGATGATCAAAAGCCCCTGCTGTTTTCGGCCAAAACACAACCTCCACAACAGCCATCATCAAGTTGCCTGCTTCCCTTGCAAAATCAATCACTTAATGTGCAAAATTCAATGAACAGGGTCAATCATCTTTGGTGTAATGTTTGCAAGGTTGTGTGCATGGATGCTTTCAACCTCAACCAACATCTTCAGGGGAAAAAACACAAGGCAAAGTGTGCAGCTGCCTTCGGAAACCAAACCATCGATAGCGGTTTTTGTGAGATCAAGTTCTTATGGTGCCAAGAGTGTAATGTACCTTGCATGAATGAATTCTCACTGGCTCAGCATCGTGCCGGGAAAAAACATTTTCAACGTCTACATCAGTTGCAAACCTTGAAAGGTTATCCTCATTAGGAACTAATCAAACTGTAATCATATATAATAGACATGGATATCGAAGCAATTTAGTCCATGTATTTATCTTTGGATGCAAACATTGATGATCTGGAGGAGCTAATTTTAGTATTTTTACTAAGATAGGAGTGAAATTGGACACAAAATTTCAAATGAAAGCAATTCATGAATCTGTGTAACATGAGCACACATTCGTCCATGAATTTATATGTCTTTTCTTCATTCAATAAAGTGCACACTCTCATTGCACTGTATTCAATCGTAAGTTACTGCAAGATTAATTCTACCATGACATCCTATGGTCCTCCTTTAGACCCAAGCTTTTCTGAGGGAGTCTTGATTTCACATGAATTGGCAAGACAATTAATGAGCATGTATCCGAGGACGTGATTGTTAGAATATATTTAATACTCACACATATTTTCTATGTATATGTTTGGTATATCATTATTTAAAGTATTTAATATATTAGATATGGGTGAGCTTATATAATCAACCATCTCCACATTAGAAGGATGGTCACTCTTCCTTTGTCAAGTGAGAGATTGAAATTGAGGTCCATCTTTTTTAAAAAAAAGTTTATATAATTAAAAATCCAAATAAGGAGGAATTTTGCAGGGGTGCAAGTGTCGCGCCCTGAACCCGACTCGCTGGACCCGGTGCGTAGACAAACGGCCGCAGATCCACAAGGCGTGAACCAAGTAGACCTGCAAGGCCTCAGAACCTGATTTAGGACAAACAAAACTATAACAAGCCAACTGGGTTACAGGATTACAGACTTTACAAAGTGCACAATGCAAAGATACAAGAAGTCCAGAAATACAAAATACAAGAACATAGTGATAGACAATGGCAAGGACTACAATTTTACAACAGGACAAGCAACATCTACAGGCAGTCTTTCAAGATCCACCACGGTCTACCACTCTTGATCTGAAAAGGATTTAAAACAAATCCATGAGCTCACTAGCCCAGTAAGTAATCCAGAAATTGTTTTAAAACAACATGCTTTACGAATCTCGATTTCAGATATTAAGAATAATTCAAAGTTTAAACATAGTTTAAACAAATACAAAATAATGGTTCAACAGAAGTATAGTTCTCAAGTAGTAACGCTATTCAAGATAACTAAAATCAAAAGAATACCAGGTTTCTGAACTGCGAATAATTATTCGCCATAAATGAGCATATGTCTTCAAGACATAATTTAAACAAAACAAAATACAAAGTGAAATATTCTAATAAAGAATATTTACAAATATGATTTACCGGAATTCAAAACCCAGAAATACGATATCAAAAATACAGAAAATTTCAAGGCAGGACAAATATTTGTGTTTTTGCAGAAATTCAAAATCAAAAGGGCAAACCCAAAAAAAAATAACAAATTCAAGAGTATGTCTCCAAATTCACTGTAAGTGCCAAAGGTCATTTGTTTATCCTCGGTGACAGATCCGAGCCAAAATAACAGATATCATTTATTTACCCTCGGTGACCCTAGACTGAATACCAGGTGGCCGTTGATTATTTCACCGAACGGACACGGTGCGAAATTGCAGTCTCATTTTCACAAAATTACTTGTCGACAAGGTCAGGGTTTAACCCCCCATTGACAGGGTTGCATATCGTTCATTTGGAGACCAAAATATTCAGATACAAAATATTTGCAGAGTACAAGTTCAGAAATTTCTAAAATTTCTCAAGTTCATATATATATTCAGAAATAGTAATAAATATCAAAATCTCACTTTAGGGAAAATAAATCGATAACCATAAATGAAATATAAAAATTTAAGCACATGAAGTATTTAAAATTATTCAAAACACCAGCTCCTTCAAAACTAAATTAAATGATTAAATAACTAAATAAATAATGGAATTAACTAAGTCAATCCAAATGATAGCAGAATCATTAACCCATGCCTACAAACAAACGAATTTTATAAATGTCGAAGTAATCGTTTGAATGTAACCACACACTTAGTATAAATAATAAATTAATAACCAAGTTAAAAAGAATAGCAATTATTTAATTAGCATTACACCAATTTAGATTTACCAAGTCAACAACTAAATAGAAATAATTAATTAAAGAAAGTACCTCAAAATACATATTCCAGATAAATAATTTCAATATTAACAAAATAATAGATATTCAAAATAAAATAACAAAATACTAGATAATTATTTTATAGAATAAAATAATTTCTCAAATACTGAAAATACGGAGTTATCGGTAGATTATTTACCTGATATTAGCTTAAACCCAAAAAAATGAGATCCAATGCCACTCCCTAAAACAATCCTAAAACCCAATGATTTACCATAGTTAAAACAAAATTACTCTAATCGCAAGTTTAAACACTCATCAAGTATTACCCTAAGCATTTTCTAGAGAGCAACCAAAAATAAAAATAAAATAAATGACAATAATTGTCTTGCATGCACTCATGCAGGAATTTAAAACACACCCTAAAAGCTTAAATAATTAACATGATTAAATTTAAAGTGATCCAATGCTTAACCTCCACTCATTTGACATTTGCCTTGAACTAATATTTTAACTTGATGAGAACATCTCCACCATCCAATTCTAAACACATTCCACTACAAAACTTCCCTCATTCTCTTGCAATGCCTTGACTAATAAAAACAAAAATATGCAAACCATTAACACCAAAAACATTTCTGCAGATTCACAACCAAGCTCTAGTCTTTAGACACATTAACACAATAATGCTATCAACTTTACAAAACCACTCCACCAACAACAAAAGTTGTAGAACCAAACTAAGAGAGGAAAAACATATCTACTTATACAACCAATACATATATAAAACACACATATATGTATATATATATATATATATATATATATATACATGGAAACATACACAATATGCAAGGCTTTTAGCATGTTGGTTCTACCCTCAAATAAGGTCCAAAAATCTCCACCATGCTTGGGTGAACAAGAAACAAGCAACTTAACACTCATTAAACTAATGCCAAGGCCAAACCTTTCTCAAAACAAGGATGGTTAAGCACAAGCCCTTGAGCTAACACTAAGCTCCAAGGATTTCAACAACAATTTTTGAGCTATGAACTAAGAGAACAACAAGCATGAACAACTCCGAATTTAGCCATCAACATGCCAAGGTTTCTAAATAAAAAGAGCTAACATGCTATTCCACAAAACATGGCAAGCTAATCAAAGGATAGAGAAAAAAAGTCATGGTTTTTTTAGTTACCAAAAAAACAACACTACTAAAAGAATTTAACCAAGAATGGCTAGGGGCTTACTATGATGGCCGGAAAAGAGAGTGTTGAAAAGATAGCCCAGCTAAAAGCCAAGCTTCAAAAATCTTCTAGCTAGCAACCTCCCTTACAAGACAAAGAAATGAAGAAGAAGCACAAGAGAAGAAGAAAAACAATGAAGTTAAAAGGCTCAAATATCAAAGGCACAGATGTGATGGAAACCCATGAATTCCTCCGGGAATTCCTCATTACCACTAGATTGGAGAGCCACATGACAAAAGGATAGGGAATAAGTGGGGGAAACAATGCTTTTTTTTTTAATCTAATCAAGCTTTGGGCGGGGTCCACAGCAGGTGTGCCACATGCACATTTGACACGGTATAGTAGGAAATGGCAATTATTGGCACGGTGCAATGCTGAAATATTATAGAAGTCTATGGGCAATTATGATAATCACTATATAGCATCTAGACTTCATGAGGAACAACTTTTCTATTCATCTCAAACACAAACAAAGTTTTTACAATCCAGGAAAATTCACAGAAGATGAAGAAGCTCAGCTGAAAATCAGAAAAAAAAAACTCTTACTTTAACTATCTATATAAAGAGTATTTAAATAACTGAAAGTTTAGTACTCAAAATGAAATAAACTAAGTGACTCAGCTAGCCACGTCCAGCATCCTGGTGCATCTAACCGCTTCACAAGCTTGCCTCGAACTAATGCACACCGTCTTGATGATCAAATCTGAACCACACAACCAAAGAAGCTAACCCCGATGCTGGACTTAGCTAACCCCGATGCTAGACTTAGCTCCTGCCTCGAACTTATGCCAAACTCTTGATCAAACAATCCTGGCCATTGATCAAACTGATCCATCTCTTCTCTAGACTGCCTCGAACTTACCTTCATCCATGATCAAATCAATCTCAGCCGTTGGTTTTCTTCCACCATCTGCTAATGGATTTAACTGAAATTTGAACACATGAAAAGACATTCTTACCCCTTAATTGCTTTATATTTCCACCAGGACAACCTCTTCTCCTCAACTCTGATCCTTTCTGCAGAATGCTTCAATTACTAACAACATTCCCCCTTAATTGAAGTCGGCATACACCCATCTCTCCTCCGAGCTGTTCAAGCTTCGAATACTCACACATTTAGTAAAAAAATATCGAGCAACTCTGCACTACATCTTTGCAATAGTTCAATTGAATTTCTTTCTTTGCTACCAACTCTCTAATATGGTGAAACTTGACATCTATATGTTTAGTTCTCGCCATGGAGAGTAGGATTCTTAGCAATAGCTATACAAGACTTGTTATCACACCAAATCTGAACTCGCTCCTTCACAATTAATCCCACAATCAACCAAAAATTTTTTTCATCCAAATACTTTTGATGACAAGTTGAACTCAAGGATATGTATTCAGCCTCAGTGGATAATAATGCCACTATCTCTTGCTTCTTTGAAGCCCAGCAAACAACACCAGATCCTAAGTTGAAAACCCAACCCTGATGTACTCTTCCCTATCTTGTTCATCTCCACTCCAATCACTATCACAATACCCCTTCTAATATACATTCAATATCTCTATTATCATTTGAATTCCAAAATCATAAGTGCCGACGAACATACCTCAATACCTTTTTTGTAGCTCCTGAATGTATTTTAGTGGGATGATGCATATATCTGGATAACATATTTACTGCATACACAATGTCAGGCCTGGTGTGAGTCAAATACAACAATTTGCCTATTAGCCTTCTATAAAGAGTGGCATCAACTTCTTCTGCTTCCTGGTTTAGCTGCAATTTAGTACTCAAACTCATTGGAACACCCACTGCATTACAACTTTGCATATTGAATTGCTTCAATAGATCTCTTGCATATCTTCTCTGAGATACATGTACCCCATACTCACCTTGATTTATCTCCAAGCCCAAAAAATATTTGATCAATCCTAGATCAGTCATATCAAACTCTTTCTTCATAGCTTCTTTAAACTCATTCACCAGTCTTACAGATGATCCCAAACAAAGTAAGTCATCCACATACACACATACCAATGACACATCAGCTTGATTATTTGTTTTCCTATACAGTGTTTGTTCTGTCTCACTTCTGAGAAAACCCTGTGAAGTAAACCAGGCATCCAGTCTAGCATACCATGCCCTAGGAGCCTGTTTTAATCCATACAAGGCCTTGATCAATTTATACACCTGATCTTCATTCCCTTGTATTTCAAAACCCCTTGGTTAAGAAATATATACTTCTTCATTAAGAACCCCATTCAAAAATGCAAATTTCACATCCAATTGATGGATAGGCCAATTTTTTTGAGCTCCAACAGCCAATACCATTCTAATAGTGTCCATCCTTGCCACAGGAGCAAATACTTCATCATAATCAAGCCCATATTCCTGAGCATATCCTTTAGCAACAAGTCTGGCTTTACACCTTTCAACTTCACCATTTGATTTCAATTTTGTCTTATACACCCACTTAACTCCAATTTGTTTCTTACCTTCTGGTAATTTACAAAGTTTCCAGGTCCCATTTTTCTGAATTGAATTAATTTCCTCCCTCATAGCTTGCCTCCAATGTTCTGACTTCTCAGCTTCTTCAAAACTATCAGGATCTGAAACATTAAGAGCATATGAACACTTCTCATACAATTCCTTTAAAGTTCTCACCTTTGGTGATGGAGATTCATCAACACTTGAACCACCTGCATGCTCAGCCTGTCTCTGAGGAGAATTACTGCCACTACTATTTTCTGCAATTGTATCTGAATTATTTCCTTCATTTGATCTAGAATTCCCTGTATACGTAATTACACTTCTTCCTTGTAACACTATAGTATCACCTGACTCTTCTTGACTCTCAGACCAATTCCAAAAATCAGTCTCAACAAACCTTACATCCCTGCTGATCAAAATTTTCCCAGAATCAGGCACCACAACTCTATATGCCTTAGCATCAGTACAGTAGCCAATAAAGACCCCTTTCACTGTTCTATCATCTAATTTTTGCAAATTCTGTAAAGGAGAATGAACAAAAGCAATACAGCCAAAAATTCTCAAGTGTGATACCCTTGGTTTCACCCCAAACCATGCCTCATGTGGAGTTCTTCCTTCAACTACATAAGTTGGTGAAATATTAGAAACATAAGTTGCAGTAGTAATTGCATCAGCCCAGAATTTTCTTGGCAAATTCCCAACTTTCAACATACTCCTTGCCTTCTCCACCAAAGTTCTATTCTTCCTCTCTGCAATGCCATTTTGCTGAGGTGTGTAAGGAGATGTCAATTCATGCTTTATGCCTTTCTGATGACAGAAATCTTGGAATTCTTTTGACATGAATTCACCTCCTCTATCTGTTCTAAGAATCTTCAATTTACATCCTGATTGCCTTTCAACAAGTGACATGAATTTCTGAAAATTACTGAAGACTTCATGCTTAAATTTCAATATATATACCCAAGACATCCTAGAAAAATCATCCACAAACAACAAGAAATATTTACCTCCTTCAATTACTTCAGTTTGCATTGGCCCACACACATCAGCATGAACCAACTGAAGCCTGCTCTTAGCTCTCCATGATTTTCCAGAATTGAAAGGCAATCTAGCCAATTTTCCATATACACACTCCTCACAATGACTAACTTTCTGTATTTCAGGCAAACCCATCACCATTTCCTGCTGTGCTAGCTTCTGCAGACCTTGAAAATTTAAATGCCCATATCTTTGATGCCATAACAAAGACACATCCTCTTTTCTACTAACCAGATTGACTTGCTCACAATCTGAAGAGAATTCTAAAGGATATAAATTGTTTCTGTTTCTGTGAAGTACTAACACTGACTCACCTGCTTCATTTAATATCTCGCACCAATTCTTCTTGAATATAACTTCATAATCACAAGTTGTCAACTGCCCAATACTAATCAAATTGTGAGCCAACTGAGGAACATACTTTACATTATGAATCAGCTTTTTAACTCCTTGCATCATAACCAGAACTGATCCTTTTCCTAACACCTCAACATCTCTATCATTGCCCAATTTCACTGTGTGCTTCACTGACTCATCTAAACTGTGAAATAAATTTTTATCACCTGTCATATGATTTGAGCATCCACTATCCAGTAACCAAAGTGAGGAAATAACTCTATCATCTCCTCCATGAACAAGGAACAAACTTCCATATTCATTAGTACTTGCATCATCTTGAGAATTAGAACTAGAACCCTTTTTAAAATTCCTGTTTTGTGACCAACAATGAGCCTGTGTGTGCCAATATCTCTTGCAGTTAAAACATTGAATATTCTGTAAACCTCCTCTACTGAATCTTTGTCCACCAAACTGCCTTTGGCCTCTTGAAAATCTTCCAAATGGCCTTGAACCAGTTCTGCCTCTCTGCCATGTATTATTATCAGTAGCAAATTGCTGCCTTTTTTGTTACACAACCTGCCTTTGAACACCTCTTCCTCTAGAATTATCTTCAAATCTTCTTCTACCTCTGAAAGGTCTTCCCCTTCCTCTCATTCTACCACCTCTTGAATTATCTTGAACTACAAAAGCCTCATGTTTCTCAGAAATCTGATTAAATCTTGCTTCATGAGCCTGTAAAGACCCACTCAATTCATCCAAAATCATTGTCTTCAAATCTCTAGCTTCTTCAATATAGGTCACAGCATGCACAAACCTTGTAGATAGACTCCTCATAACTTTTAAAACTACATCAACTTCCTTTAATTCACTTCCCATGCCTCTAATTTGATTCACCACTGCCAAAACACTTGTAATATAATGTTGAATTGATTCATCTTCCCTCATCTGAAGTAGATCAAATTTCTGCCTCAATGTTTGTTGTCTTACTGAAACCATCCGAGAAGTCCCTTGATTTTCTTCCTTTAAATGATCGCAAGCTCCTTTTGCTGTCTCAAACCTCACCAACCTGTGAAGAATTGATTCATCAACTGCTTGTTGCAACAAGAAAAAAGCCTTTACATCATCTTCTATCTCTTTCTTAGCTGGCTTCTTCTCTTCACTAAAACCCTCTTCTACAATTTTCCACAGCCTCTGGAATCTGAAAAAAGTCTTCATCCTAAAACTCCAGTGTTCATATCCTTCTCCTTTGAAAATTGGCAGTAAAGCATGAGAAATCTCTGGGGTTGGTGTAGATGAAGAACTAGATGCCATTTCCTTTTACCTTGACACAATTCACACTTCACACACTGTCAAAACACTCTCACAAATCTTACCAGAATAAAAACACCACAAACCCTCAACAATCACTACAAAAAAACTTCTCAACATCAAATCTCACAACTGAAATACCACCTCTTAACTCACCTGCAAATCAACACCAACAACTCTCACCTTATAGCTCTGATACCACTGATAATCACTATATAGCATCTAGAATTCATGAGGAACAACTTTTCTATTCATCTCAAACACAAACAAAGTTTTTACAATCCAGGAAAATTCACAGAAAATGAAGAAGCTCAGCTGAAAATCAGAAAAAACTCTTACTTTAACTATCTATATAAAGAGTATTTAAATAACTGAAAGTTTAGTACTCAAAATGAAATAAACTAAGTGACTCAGCTAGCCACGTGCAGCATCCTGGTGCATCTAACCGCTTCACAAGCTTGCCTCGAACTAATGCACACCGTCTTGATGATCAAATCTAAACCACACAACCAAAGAAGCTAACCCCGATGCTGGACTAAGCTAACCCCGATGCTGTACTTAGCTAACCCCGATGCTAGACTTAGCTTCTGTCTCGAACTTATGCCAAATTCTTGATCAAACAATCTTGGCCATTGATCAAACTGATCCATCTCTTCTCTAGACTGCCTCGAACTTACCTCCATCCATAAATCAATCTCAGTCGTTGGTTTCTTTCCAGCCATCTGCTAACGGATTTAACTGAAATTCGAACACATGAAAAGACATTCTTACCCCTTAATTGCTTTATATTTCCACCAGGACAACCTCTTCTCCTCAACTCTGATCCTTTCTGCATAATGCTTCAATTACTAACAACAAATTCTTGGTATGATACACTTTTGAAGTATCAATATTTTCAACTGGATCCGCCCTGGTAACCAACCGAGTTGGGTCATATGAAAACACAGGGTAAAGAGTTGGCCCGGTTGACTCGATTTAGAACTTGGTGAACCAGATCAACATAGTTATATTATATGTTTAAAAGTTAAAAACTTTAAATTATAAATATGTAAGTATAGTAGGGTTATGTATAAAATTTGCTTCAACATCAAAACTCAATGTCCTAATTCCTAAGTATTATCATCTCACACTTAAGAAATCCTACCGAAAGAGGCGCTCCGGGCAAATTGTGGCTCTCCTAAACTTACTCCTATGTAGCTTTTCTCTTCGATCCAAGCTTCCAATTAAGTGAGGTTTTCAATATTTGATTCCATTAAGCAATCACCATTACAAATTTGCAATTGCTCTTGTGTTTAAGCCTGCGAGATGCTTTGTTGATGTATTTCCTAAAAATTGTGTATATGATACAAGAAAATAATTTTGGCCTTATAGGGATTCATTAGTGTCATAAAACTTTGATTAATCGAATGTGTTTTCATTATTTATGGCGTTTTCTACTTATTTCTTTTAAATGCTGAAATTCAAGGCTTCAACTAAAGTAAATTGGATACATTTTCTTCTATAATTAAGGACATTGTATTAGTCTATTAGACCATTAGTCAATACATTATCAGATTGATTACTTAGGTATTAGTGTACAGCATGTGGTGATAAATAATAATATTGATTGATCTTCTTATAGATTGAATGCATCAGCATTTGATAATATTATCAATTTTTAAAGGCATTTTTGTGAAACTTGGTGAAAAGTCAAGCTCTTAAGCAATATGTGCATGTTTTTCCCCAAGAAACAAGGTTGTGTTTGCATAATGTGTCAACTCAACCAATGTATTTAACAATATTTTGTTGATACCATTGAAATTTGTTTTGGACCAGTTCTTCATTTCATATGTAACTTAGTGAAAAATTTTGAAGGTCATTTCATTTGTATCTTGTGTGATCTTTGTTTGTTGTATTATTTTATTGTTTTCTTTTTTAAAATTTTTTTTAATGCTGTAAAGCTGAGTTTTTCTTCAAAAATTTTGATCTTTAATGTTTTTTTTCTTCTTGTTTTTTAATTCTACTTTATTAGTTATATATACCATGGATAACTCAGCTAGTAGTGGAACTCAATCTTTAGAGAGAATATCTACAGCAGAATCTACACCTTCAGTAAAGGGAAAAATCGATCCGGTATGGAAACACACTAGTCAAAGTAGCGGTACCAATGGGAGGATGGTGCTAACATGTCTTTACTATGCAAAAGTTTTTAATGGTGGGTGACTCAACAGAGTGAAATATCATCTAGCTGGAGTCCACTGTCAAGTTACAATGTGTAAGAAAGTTCCCTTTGATGTTCAGGAGGAGATGGTAAAGGTTATTAAGAAATTAGAGGCAAGGAGGAAAAAAGCAAGTGATTCATTATCTACTTGTCATGAGGCATACAGTGACAATCCACCAAGCTTAGAGATTAATGATGAATTGGAGGAGGAGAAGGAGGAGGAAGAAGAAGATATTAAACCAACAAGGAAAAAACAATAAGCAAAAGGAGAAGAGAAAATGGAAAAATCTAGATGTGAAGGTTTAAAAAAAGTTTTTGCTCTAAGAACAACACAGAGGTCTCAACCAAGTATTAAAAGTGCTTTGGCTAGTAAAGAGACTATTAAATAAGCTCAAGTTTCTCTAGCTAGATGGTTTTATGATTGTTGTATTCCATTGAATGTCATGCAATCGCCCTATTTCCAACTTGCTATTTGATGCCATTCTTGCAATTGGAAAGGATATACGGCTCCTTATCATGATCTTTATGTTCATTTATTGAAAGATTGCAAAAAAGAATGGCAATTGCTTATTGATCATTATAGAAATAATTGGCCATCTAATGGTTACACAATCATGGCTGATAGTTGGACTGATAATAGATAAAAAAAAACATTGATCAATTTTTTGGTATATTTTCTGATTTGGTTATCTTTTATCAAATACATGTTGAGTGAGTGAGTGTGTGTGTGCATGTATGTTCGTGTGTGTGAGAGAGAGAGAGGAGTTATCTATATGTAGACCTTAGTTTATTCACATATAATACATGAACTATACACACGCATATGTATAATTGAAAAAAAAAACATGTATTTTTATGGAGCTTTCCAAAGTTACAGATAAAAACATGTTTTCTTGAATTTAGAAGCATTAAATGTTAAGAGTGTTAGTGCAACCGCGCTATTTAAATTGGCATGATTTGACACCAAGGCAAGATGACGTGTCAACCATGGTAACAAGGCATAATTGATGACATGAAAAGCATGGTGACATGGCAAGGAGACTTGGCTTGCAAGGCAAAACATCTTGAAGATCTTGGTGGAGCTATTTTTAGTAAGTCTATAACATGGAGGAAAATATCTTGAAGATCTTGGTGGAATTATTCTTGGAAACATATTATAATTTGAAGACAAGATCACATCAGGACCATATATAGGTGATTTGATTGAAGACTAAATATAGTGGAGCTTAATTGAAGAAATATCTATCAATGGTATGATTTGAAGAATCCTTGATGAGAATGATTGAAGATCATTAATGGCAAGATTTGAGGACCAAACTTGGGTGAATTGAAGATTAAGTTTGGAAAATATTTGAAGACCAAACTTGGAAGGTTAAAGACTAAGTTTGGCAGGTTTCATGAAGACGCACAAGGATGTGCGCCCCTTGCGAGGGACTGCATGATAAAAAACTGAGGAGGTAGGCTAGTTGCCGGCACTCAGGATCGGGAGATTTGGTTGCATCGACTCGGACTAAGCATGATCGGGAGGTTGATGGGTCTTGAGGTCGTCCGCAACGTAACCAGAACTCAGTTAAATTAGTAGTCAAGGCCATGTTGCAACTTATGTTACAACAGGAGTTGCAACAGCTAATTTTGGAAGGTTTTTAAATTAGTAGCCGCGGAGATTCCAAAAGAGGTATGTGCTATATTTGGAACGTTGAGGCTTCTATATAAGCTACCTTACTCGTAGATTGTAAGTATGACTCGTGGAGGAGAGTGTGTGAGCACTAAACAATCTAGAGAGGGTAGTGATCTTTATTGTTGAGAGAGTGAGTGACACGTGTTTGTACTCATGTATTTTTACCTCTATTAATGGATTGTTTATCTCTGGGCTTGGCCCCCTAGACGTAGGCGAGTGGACGCCGAACTGGGTTACCAACGTCGTGTGTCTTTTTCTTTGTTGGTTTGTGTGAGATTTCTATGAGTGCTTGAGTGTTCCCTAAAACCCACAAACCACACCGGAGGAACTAACAAGTGGTATCAGAGCCTTGGTCGCCATTTTTCACTTTGGTTTCAAAGTCGGCGAGGTCCTAACAAGTTCCATTGATGGCCGGAAAGGAAGGAGCTTCCGTCACACGACCACCGTTGCTAAATGGATCCAACTATCCATATTGGAAGGCACGCATGAAGGCGTTTATCAAATGCATAGATGAGAGTGCATGGATTGCCACAGAAGAAGGATGGTCCCTTCCGACTCTAGTTGATGAAGACGAGAACGTGATCATGAAGAAGAAAAGCAGTTGGAGTGTCGAAGATATGCGCAAAGCTAATGCCAATGGGAAAGCTCTCAATGCAATCTTTGGAGGAGTTGATGAGAACCAGTTCAAGTATATTGCAACATGCGAGTGCGCCAAGAAAGTTTGGGGGATTCTTCAAACTATTCATGAAGGCACCAACTTGGTAAGAGAATCTAAACTTCAAATGTTGACAACTATGTTTAAGAATCTCAAGATGGGAGAAGATGAGACCATAGCCATGTTCAATGCCAAATTGATGAACATTGCAAATCAAGCCTACCAGCTCGGCAAGGAGTACTCGGATAAAAAGCTAGTCCGGAAGACTCTTAGATCACTTCCAAGAAGATTTGATGCAAAAATCTCGGCAATAGAAGAAGCAAGAGACGTTTCAACTATGAAACTGGATGAGCTGATGGGGTCTCTACAAGAATATGAGATGAACCTTAATCCTGAAAGAAGAGTAGAAGATATAGCCTTGAAGGTTGAAGCAACAAAGCAGAAGGAGTTACAACAGGCTGTTGTAACAGAAAATAAAGATGAACAGGATAGAGAATTTGTTTTCTTGTCAAGAAAGATGCATGACATGCTTAGAAAATACAAAACACAAGGCAAGAAATTCCAAAGAAGAGATGATCTAAATAAAGAAAAGGAAGAAGCCGAAGATCATCACAAAAAGGAAGAAGTCGAAGATCATCGCATGAAGATCAAGTGTAGAGAATGTGGTGGCTTTGGGCACTATCAATCCGAATGTGCTAACACTCTCAGGAAGAAAGGAAAGTCACTGAATGCTAGATGGAGTGATGATTCAGACGGCAGCTTGGAGGAAGAAGATGAAGGAAGTCTAAGCAATCATCATACATCTTTTCCTGCAATGATGAATGGATCCACGTTTGTTGCAGAATATGTTGCAACATCAGCTACAACATCCACTAAAACTGATAGTGAATACAATGAGGTAATAGAAAATGACCTTATCACAGGTTATAAACTCATAATGAACAGATTAAATGAAATGATGCTGCAAAACCAACGCTTGGAGGAAGAGTTAAGTATATGTAAAGAAAAACTGTGCAATGCTGAGAAGACCTTGAACTTCATGAACAAGGTTACTACCAAGCTTGACGAGATTCTATCAGTTGGAAGAACTAGTAAAGCCTGATATGGTATTGGGTATATTGGAGAAAGCTCAAGTGTCAAGACAGAAGGTTTAGGAGTTGTGTTTGTCAAGTCAACTGCCCTACAAAACATTAAAGAAAAACAAATCAAAGCAAGGGAAGAACCGAAAAGTAAAGTGCCTGCATGCTTTCATTGTGGAGAGATTGGCCACATGAGACCCCAAGTGCAACAAATTGAAAGAAGACTTGAAAAGTGGAAGAATAATTGGACATGATCAGGCAATCATTAAAAGAAAAGACAGAGGGAAGACTATTATAATCAAGAAATTGTGGATTCAAAAAAGTGAAGTGCCAAGAGAAGAAGAAGAGTCCTCCAATTCAGGTCTGAAGATGGTGATAAATCAGATAGGTACAACATCATGGTACAATAAGCAATATGTTGACCGAGGACCTATAAAGTCAACAAGCAAAACACTCCAACGAGTGAAAGTTTCTTGATGTCTCTAAAAGATTCAAAACAAAAAATCAAAAACAAAAAAAGGAAATAAAAAAAGAGGGAAGAAATTTTAAAAAATATATATTCAAAAAGAGGAGGGATTTTTTTTTAAATGAGATAAGATATTTTTGAAATATGAAAGGGTGCCTTGGAAGTTATAACTAATTAAAGGGGCATAAAAACCCTAAAATCCCAATTTGTTTCCACAGTTGTTTTTGATATCAGGAGAACAGGAAGAAGAAGACAAAGTCGGTGTTTGAGAAAAGATGAGGATGAAAAGGATGGCCCGCCGTGCTCCTGTAACCCCACAAGAAATTGCTGCCCGAATTGCGGAAGTAAGGATGAGAGGGACTGATTCAGGAGGAAGCCCATCAAGAGGAGAAGAATCAGAAGATCTATCAAAAGCAATCATCCCCTATGTCTCCCCTCAGGATGATGATTCATCTAGCAGAATAGCAAAAACAGGAACATCGTCACAGGATGTGCCTACAGGTGTTCAAGACAGAGATGATCTCTTGAGATGGGTGCGTGAGTCTTTTCTAAGAGCTTACGTTCAGGGAACAGAAGAAGATGAACAGGAGGACTCCACTACTATTCCAGATGTAGAAGGTTCGGGAAATCAACAGGTTAGGGGTGAAGATGCTGCAGAAGAAGAAGCAAACCCAGAACAAGCAGAAGAAGATGCCAATGAAAAAGGTACATATGCTCCCACGAGTGCTGAAGAAGAGGTTGCTGCTATATTTAGTGAGGTTCTTGGAAATATTCACCAGAATATCGATATAGCTGGAGACACAGAACATGTTACTGTACAGGTTACAACATCCCCTGCAACATCAGAAAGTTCATATAGTTCTGATGAGATCCCACTCAAAGATCGTGTCACCCAGATTGCTGAAGGGAAGAAAGCAGTGTCTGAGAAGAAGGCCCTGTCAAGGAAGAAATCCCAGAAGAAGAAGGAGAAGGTTAGCAAATCCAAGAGAAAGTCTTTCTCAGACCCCGAAGTAGATGCCTCTCCTAGGCCCAAGAGAAAGTGCACTGAAGCTGCGAAACAGGGGGAGAAACCGTCAGCAAGCTCTAAGAAAGAAAAGAAGAAATAAACAACCCAACAGGTTAAAGACAATGATGAAGACAAGTTTCTAGATAAAGTTTCGAAGAAGAAATTCAAGACCATTGTTGAAAGAGGGCTTATTGTTGAAAGGGTGATAGATAAAGGAGCTTTTGAGAAGCATGGGTTAACTGAGCTGCTGCAAGAAAGAAGTTTATACAAGTCTGCAACATTTGTCGAAAGCTACAGTTTGTCATTGGTCCAAGAGTTTTACAGCAATTTGTCACCATCTGACAAGGGCATCTCCAAAGTCCACATTCGGGGAAAGTGGATTCCTTTTACCCCAACTCATCTGAACAGATTTTTGGAGTTTAAACCTGAAGTAAAAGGCAACTATGAAGAGGGGTTTGAGCTGAATGAGGAGGCTCTGAAAGAGATTACTGGAGGAAGAACTGAGTCATGGGGAGAAGAGTCAAGACTTCCAGCCTCCACTCTTACAGCCAAGTACAATGGTTTGTTTAAACTTGGCATTCAGAATTGGTTACCAGTCCCACACAACTCCAGTATAGTAAAAGAGCTCGCAATGTTATTGTTTGCTATTGGAACTAGCAATAAGTTCAATCTGGGAAGGCTAATCTTCCAGGATATTGTAAAAGAAGCTGACTGTACAAGCTCCTCAACATCACTTGCATATCCTACACTGCTGTCGCAGTATTTGTTACACTATGAGTACAACTCAGGAAGGGAGAAGCAGTCACGGCAGTGAAGAAGCTGAAGATTTCCCAGAAGCAGTTCAGCCCTGGTAAGAAGATTGATTTACCTGTAGGAAGGTTGTCTACACCACCAATGCATGAAGATGAAGAAGAAGAAGAAGGAAATGTATTAGTTGAAGAAGAATATGAGAAAATGTTGAAAGAGCAACTAGAAGATGCAGAGAGGAGGCAACGATCATTATCTGCAGAACTATTCATCATTGCCAAGCAGAAGCAGAAGATTCTTTCTCGCCTTGAAATCCTTGAGAAAAAGAAGAGAGGAGCTGATGCCAACGACTCAGGGGAAGATGATGACTAGGAGACCTAAAGATAGGGGGAGTCGCCGAAGATGGTGTAACGAGGGGTACAACAACTCAAGAAGACTTCGGCATCAATTATGTCACAAAGGGGGAGAAGTTTTGCTAGCATCAGACTGACTTGTTTTTCATTTCTTATGTCTTTTTAAAAGTACTCCATCTAATCCAAATTAAAAACCATGCTCTTTTTTAATGTCTTGTAGACATTTTTCATGGCGCATTTTTTAATGTAAAACGTAAAAAGCTTGTATAATAGTCATCCATAATATAAAACATACCCTTTTATTTTCTGTATTTTTATTTGAATTTTTCAACTAAAGTACATATAATATATGAACATATCACGTGTCGCAATTTTGACGTGCCATACTAAACTAATTATGATGTAGACCTAGGCATGAACTAATTAACTGGGTCTGGAGAGCTTGACCCACCAGGTTTAATTCAATAATAGTTGGGCCTGAAACTAGCCTATCCTACAGGGGTAGTTTTGACCTAACCAACCAGAACTAGTGTTCTAGGGTTGAAATTGGGACCAAGCCAAAACCCATTGGTTCACAATTTGACCGGTTATTTATTGTTTTTAAATTTAAATATATAATTAAAAATTTCAAAAAAAAATTAATTCCTAATAAATAACAATAATTGAAAATAACTTAAAAATAATTTACAAAAGATGTAGTCACGAGGGGCTTACACTTAGTTCATTTACCTGTTGAATTAAGTTGCTTATATTTCCTCTTAGGTGTAGGAGAAATCAAAATTCATGTAGTTCTCTTATTTTGGATACAAGTTGTCACTCTCTTAGTCGTTGCCGCATATATCCTAGCTTTTACTAAGACTTGAGGTTCGTTGTTATGCTCATCACGTTATTAATGAAAAAGTCACTAGCTTCTGAACTTCCCCTCTTTATTTCTACCAAACTCAAAAACTAAAAAAACATCTAATCTAAACTTCCACAATTGTCCAACAATATCAACATCACTATACAAAAATAAATGTGCAATAGAAAAATAAACTTATGAAAACAAATTTGGGTAGGTATTAAAAACAAAAAAACAAATCCATAATTCTAGTAGCAATATTCCACAAATATTCAAATAAATTAATACAGGGTAGAATATTATTCCAGTCAAAAAAATGCCTTGTAAAACAATGTCACAATGAGAAACCAGTTAGTAGAGTGCCATCTAGCTCTAATATCTTTTTGGAATTTTTTTACCATCATATTGTATGCTCTCCAATAAATAACGAACACATTGTTTCACGAGATTTATGTTCCTTCCCAGATATTCTACAACATCCTTAATTGGGCCTACAAATTGTTTTAGTGATTCTAACCCATTTTGCACACATAAGTTAATCACTTGATATTTTAATACTTTTATTTTACTTAGGTTTTAACTGTTACCAACCAGTTTTTAATTAACCTGATGCAGAAAATTTTCAAGGTGTTATAAAGTGTTCCATCCATACTGATCATCCTTTACCAGGTCCAATAATGAGCATCAAATTAGTTGAAAATTTTAAATGTTTTTGGTAGCATTCAAAGGTTAATTAAATTTAATAAATAGCTTATTGTTTTCCCCCTAAAATAACAATTAACTAGTAACACATGAAACCCAAAAACCCATTTATTTGCATGAGTGTTTCTCATTAATAACCATTCAAATGGATAACACCAAGAACTAACAACAACCTTCGCTGCTGATGGCAATGAATCAGCAGCAACACCAGGCCAATGTATTTACTTGATCATGGTTCAAAGATTGAGCTACATTATCTCAACCACTGCTCGGCCAACAATTTTTCCATGGTTCAGATCCTCAAAAGCTTGGTTTGCTTCCTCAAATTGGCATTTTCTTGAAACAGTATTTTGTAGGTCAAATGTGCCAGCCTCCGCAAGCTTAACTACTTGCGGAAGATCTTGTCTTGCTCTCGCACCATATGATCCGATAATCTTCACCTGCTTCAGCAATCATAAATCATGTATTCATTGTGGTTGATATTAACATAATCCATGATATGCAATGTTTGTAAAAAGATGAAAGGACAAAAAAATGAAAACATGATATGCGATTTAAGCATGGGTTTTCCATTGTACTATATCTCATAATCCAGGTATAGTAATTGGAAGCAGTCATTAGATATCTAGAAGTTTTATCAAGACAAATATGAAATCTAAATTAAAATTGCTAAAACAATTCAAATAAAGAAAATTTAATTAAGAACAAAATCCACACATGTTGTTTAACCAAACAAGACATGAGTAGTCATGATTTATAACCCTTACACATAACTAAAGTCACCAAACAAACAAGTAAGAAAAATCTGAAAATGTGAGATTGATTACCATTACACAACTAAAGTCACTAAACAAAATAGCAAGAAAAATTGCATTTAACTTTTTTTTGTAACAGAATAGGGTTCCAAATTCCAAAATGTATAGAGATATAATATTCATCTAAGCTGTCAAGCCATATATAGTGAATCAGATTTACAATATTCAGCTTTACCCTAAATCATCAAAAATATGTACCTAATGAAAGCAGAACAAAGAAGCCTACTCATGAAATACAATGCTTTGTCACATGATTGTATGGGTGAGGTTTAAGGCCATAACCTGCTGGAGTTCACAATCAGCACCTCATTTAGACCTGGGGGTTTAGATATGAATAAATAGACCTGACTTGTGTACAAAAATGCCAAAAACATTTAATGAGATGGAGCTTTACTTCTTTCTATTTGCACATGTTTGGATCAGTGATCAGCTACCTTCTCTAACAGTAGGTAACAAACAAAACCCAAGTCCCATCCTTTATTACTCATACAATACAAGGACACAATTTTAAGGAACACACACACACATATATATATAAAGAATAACAATTATGTTCTTAGGAAGAAATCCAATGACACCTATATTATTGTCTAGTGTAAACTGTAAACAACTTTTCTGACAACATTACATAGGGGGGTGATGGGGGAGTTAGCATGTGGGAATTTTTACCAAAAAGAACTTCCATCAATAGGTCTGTTACCAGTACTATGACGAAGGTGTCTATTCATTAAATTAATCTTTTCTTTCCATTTTCTCCAAGACCTTCTCAGCATCACTGAGTACATGAGGGAACTGATAAACCAACATACTATATTTTAAGCACACCATCCAATGCTCACATCTAGTTTGTTGCCACCATTGCCTCCACTACCCTACTTTTCTTTGGGTAGCAGTGTTACTAGGACACCGATATGGGTGTCGCGTATCAAAGTATCAGCGAGTATTCAAACACTTGAATTTAAAGAAAATAGGATACGTGGCCACGGCCATGAATGCACACATATAAACACGCACACACACAATTTAATGAAAATCAGAAACATGGTCACGCCGTGTGCGCATATATACACACACAAACACGCACTCGTGTGCATCCGATTCAATAAAAATCAGATACATGCCCATGGCCATGTGTGTGTATATGCACACATAAACACACGTGTACACACACGTGCAGGCATATGTATACATACATACATACATATATATATATATATATATAAATGCACGTCTGTGCATATAAACATGAGAATCACATTGGTTTTAGCAGGATGGAGACTATTTTAGTAAAACAGGCTCCTTTTAGATGTGCATACAAACATTGTGAAGCATCTTGTTTTTGGAAAAATAGATAATATTGGTGTAAACCAAGTTGGTTTAGAAAAAATAACTTACAAAGGATTTAAATCATATTACTTTTAAACTATATTAAAATAGGATTTTTATAATCATAAAAATCACTATTTGAAAGACGAATAAATTTATAAAGATAAGAAAATAAATAAAAAATAAAAAATATAAGATAAGATAATCCAAAAGATATGGAAGACTTAGATTAAAATTAAAAGGAAAAAATTAAAATGGAGAGGGAGATGGAAAGGAGACAAGTGAAAAAAACTCATTTTTATCATATAAACGATGTAAAATAATATCACTTGGGGAACAAATGACTCAAAGGTGTTCCCAACGTATCACACCATAGACATGTATGGATATGTAAATTTCATTGGATAGGCCGTATCCAGGTCAAACTTACCTGAAGATCTACCCTAGATGTCCATTGCACTTGTTGTCAGCACCAGTAGTCTTGCCTTAGACAACAACACAAATTATTGAATCACTACAGCCACTCCATTCTCCACGATAAAATAACATGCTCATCACTTAACCACAAAAAGAAGCACTATAGATTAATTTCTAAACCAAACCTATAAGCTGAGTCCTCTAAATCTCTCAAAACCACAAAATGCATGTTGTTTAACCCTCTTGATTTCAGAGAACCTTAAGTTTACTTTAATATTAAACGATCAGACTGTCCAGAGTAAACAAAGTTTACCAATTTATCTGTAGACAAAAATCATTTTCTTATCCCCCAAAGTTAGTAACTGTTTCACCCTCATACCCAACCACTGAAAAATGAATAATATTGTGCACAAAATATCATGTGCTTACATCCTTCTGCAAAAGATTTATTGCTTGCTTACATCTTTCTTGCCTCATTCAGATCTTAAGTTAATAATAGGAATTACTAACATTTTCAAAGTTGTCCATTGAAATGATAGCAATATGAAATAGCACAAATCCAATAGCCTATCATATTGTTGACAGAAGCATTCAATCTAACTATAAGTTGCTAAGCTTGAAAAATAATGGAAACAATGACTTAGCACAGTTCTCATCTTCAATAAAACTGAAACAAATAGTGAACCCACCTGTCTGCGAACAAGGCGGGTAATGTCTACCTCACCCACAACATTAGTTGCTGCAAGGCCTATTATCACAGCTTTTCCTCCATCTCGTACACTTTTTGTGCATTGTGCAAAAGTTGATGCCTTCCCCAATGCTTCGATAGCTACATCTACCCCCATTCCTCCAGTAATTTCCTGTGAAGAATGAGCATAGGAATAATACAGTAGAATCAATAAAGTTGCTAATTAACAATAAAATAAATGAAAAAACAAACACAAAGGATTTGTTTATTATATATACAAAATTTCCATCATCTACCAAGATTAACTGCAGGAATTATTTAGAGCTATAAATTTTAATAAAATTTTAGAACATTAATGTGAACCTTGATTTGATCAACAACATCCTCCTTCATTGCATTTATAGTGTGAGTAGCTCCAAGCAATTTTGCACTGTGAAGCTTTTCATCAAGAACATCAACAGCAATAATCTCGGATGCCCCAAAAGCTCGTGCTATTTGCAAGCAACTGAAGCAACCAAATTAATAAATAAATAAATAAAGGTAATTATCCAACAAAACATCATATAAAAACCTCTAATACTGTCAGACCAGTTAATTCAAAATCTAACATGTTTAGATGATGTATACTCACACATACAGAATCATAAAATCTTATCCCGGTTGTTCGTACTCATTTGATAGTAATATTGGTTCTTACTCCGTCGCAGAAGAAGATTTGCAAAATATTTGACAAAGAATTTATTGCCACATCTAGGAAAGATATCTAAGATCTGCTCAAGAGCAGATACCTTCAAATTTTCGCAGCTAATTGCAATACCATCTAATTCAATACATAACTCATTTCTTATATCAACTCTTATGCTTTTGTTCCCCATTGAACCCTATATTTTCCACTTCACCCTCATCCACTGTCCAAATGAACATTAACATTAACATGTCAATCCTTCACAAGAAAACATTTATACACATGGATCTATAATATAAATGAGTAAAAAAAATGCCTCCAAGGTTGTCATAGGCGCAAGGCGCATCTAGGCGTAAGGGGGTCCTGGGGCCTAGGCGCAAGCCTGATTAACACTAGGCGCACTAATTTCCATTAAAGAAAATTGAAAAATTAGAAATATTTATACTAAAGATTAATTTGTATAAAAGTTTTAAAATGTTTTAAAGATTAATATCATAGAAGACGATCAGACATTAGAAAAAAAAACGTACATAATAACATGAAAAATAATCTGCAAATGTATAATACAAAATGCGTGATATGATATAATGCATGTATATAATCCAAATCCTAACTTGTATAATAAAATCTAGATTTTAGTGACTATCATCAAAATCATCATGTCCATCATCATCCAACATCATCAATTTCCTCTTCAAATTTATCATTCTCTTCATCTAAATAGTGGATTGGCCCGAAGAGGAGATATAAGGTTTTGATTCTACTTGGTTGATTGTGTGTTGGTCACCCTAATTTTAAACGGCTCTGATTGTATGCGAGCCTCTTTTATTTTTAATCATCAAAGATGTGTGGATAAGATAAAAGTTAAACTAAATATTTAAAAAATAACCAAATAAATTTGTTGATGTTACGCGCCTAGGCCCACGCCTTGAGCCTTGTGCCTAGGCTTAGAGGCGCACGCCTTTATAACAGTGCCCGCTTGACACCTGTAAAGGCGGCAATCTGTTGAGCCTTGAGCCCGAGGAGACCGCCTCCTCTTTGACAACTATGAATGCCTCGATGTAAAAGATTCACAGATTTCAGATGTACTTTGAAATCCACTGGACCTTCCCAAAATCAACAATGATGGGCTAAGTTGTTGAAAATGAAATGAAGGTTCCATGTCAGCTGTATCAACAAGTGTAAGCCAAAATCAATGGTGTTGATTTTCCATGTTGATGATCTGCCATATATTTTTCATATTGCTGTTTTACATATGATCAATCATGAGTTTGACATCTGAAAAGTGCTATTTTTGGTATTCGGGCATTTCTCTTATGGATAGAGTATTCCACTGAGAATATCTATAGCTATCACTGATTGAATATATACTCATGCAGTTCCTATGCAGACTAAGTACCACTAATATACTCGATATCTTTTAAAAAATAAAGATTTGACTAAGAAATAGAACTTATGAAAGATCTAACATTCAATGATACATTTAAAAAATGATATATATGTATAAGAATAAGGTCAGAACACCATAATCCACATATTTCACTTTATAAGAGAAGGACCAACTTAAAGATGTTCTCATTATCCATTCTTCCATGTTTAGTTTGTAAAAGATGTTCCCAGAATCCCAGGGATAAATGGTTGCCCCCTCAAACAAAAGTAATACTTAACATCCCAACACAATATACAATAAAAAATTGTTAAAATGCGACTAACAATCAGAAGAAAATTCAAGCTTCTTACCTTGACCCAACACCACCAACACCAATGACAGCAACAGAATCACCAGCACGCAGCTCAGCTGCATGTCTCATAGCACCATAAGCAGTGAAGACTGCACAACCTAGAATAGCTGATTCAGAATAGGGCAGTGAGTTAGGGAGAACTGCTAATGCATTAGCAGGCACAACACAGTATTCAGCAAGACCACCCATACTGTACATGTACACAGGCTTTCCTGCAAAATCAGACAAACACAATGGGGTTAAGGTACACAAAAAATATCACGACACTTTAAGGTTTATTTATTTTTTTTATTTTGATTTTTTTTTCAAAAGTTAAAATTTAAAATCCTATGATGAAGGATATGTATTGATCTTTGCAAACAAGATAATCAAAATCAATTAGACAGAACATTTTAAGCAACATCTGAACTTTCAATTAACTTAGGAGTTAGAAAAATGAAAAATAACTTGATAGAGATACCCGCAAAGAACAATCTACATAAATATTTAAAAGCAATTTTATATAGGAAACTAATAACAATACATGTAGAGATACCTCATCACTGAATAAGCTACAAAACACTAGATCACCTAAAGCTAGTCACAATAGAGCTATATCTTTAGTAGCTAGTCACTACTAAGATGTGACAATTATTATTATTATTATTATTATTATTATTATTATTATTATTATTATTATTATTATTATCATCATCAACACAGTATTCAGCAAGACCACCCATACTGTACATGTACACAGGCTTTCCTGCAAAATCAGACAAACACAATGGGGTTAAGGCACACAAAAAATATCACGACACTTTAAGGTTTATTTATTTTTTTTATTTTGATTTTTTTTTCAAAAGTTAGAATTTAAAATCCTATGATGAAGGATATGTATTGATCTTTGCAAACAAGATAATCAAAATCAAGTAGACAGAACATTTTAAGCAACATCTGAACTTTCAATTAACTTAGGAGTTAGAAAAATGAAAAATAACTTGATAGAGATACCCGCAAAGAACAATCTACATAAATATTTAAAAGAAATTTTATATAGGAAACTAATAACAATACATGTAGAGATACCTCATCACTGAATAAGCTACAAAACACTAGATCACCTAAAGCTAGTCACAATAGAGAAAGATGTGACAATTATTATTATTATTATTATTATTATTATTATTATTATTATTATTATTATTATTATTATTATCATATAGATCTAAACCTTACAAGCAAATATATTATATAATTATTATTATCATATAGATCTAAACCTTACAAGCAAATATATTATATATACATCAATTAGTTAAATGTTTATGTCAATAAAATGAAGATTCAGAAAATTAGGAAGATCACTATGCAAAATTAACAAATGATTTAGCAACATCAACAAGTTGTAAGAAGTTTAGAAAGATATTGAAAAGCCAAAAAAGAGTAAAAACTATCAATATAGGAGGTGTACAGAAAATTAGAGGATGTTAGAGAAAACATGGCTTATTACACCAGGGAAACACCAGAAAGTATGGATAGAGACACCAAAGCAAGTATGGATACACCAAGTTTCCCCAGATACTCAGTGTATCAACATAACAATTAGGAAGCATGATATTCCAAAATGGAATCCCATCACTGATCCTTCAATCATCATTATCTGAGTTCATGTATGTATTGAAGAAAATAGTTTGATTATCTCTCACTAATGTTGAAAAGCAACTTCCTTTCTTTGCCATTCCCTAAAGATACCCTCTCTTCAAAGATTTCAGCTTCTTCTGCTTCTGCCCATAATGATAAAGGAAGAACAAGAAAATGAAAATACATTTGCACTATTATCAAATATAGCTTTTGATTGAAGCAGCCACTTTTGTGGAATTCTGTAATCCAAAAGAAAGTAGAATTCTAATTTCCTGTTCAAATGAATAAGCATATCCCTTTCACAATTAGAGCAATTGAATTGAGAGTTTGTACATAATGGTAGAGTTGATATTTGATCAGTACCATTGCTACGCAAAAACAATCGGGTTTCACCATCATAAAGTGTTCCTCTTGCTCGGTTATATGCAAAGAATGCCTCACAAAGATCTTCTTGGCCCTATTAAAATAAATATTTAACACTCATGATTTTGCGGATAAACAACCCAAGAAAAAAGTTTCTGGAACATCATTGTATTACATCAACAACATCAAACAAGAATATTAAAAGAAAAAAAAAAGTGCCCGCCATATGATACCTTTACACAAAAGAAGCAATTACCACAAGGCATAATAAATGCTCCGACCACATGACCCCCAATGGGAAACCTGATTTGAATGTTGATAATTAAGATGCAAAATGTACTAAAAAGAGGAGAAAAAAAAGTAAATATTTTAATGTTCAACCATAGTGCTGCCTTAAGATTTACCTTTTCACAATCCCACTATCAGTGTGGGCACCATGTTCAACAACCTCTCCGGTGATCTCATGGCCCACAACGCAAGGGCTAGAAAATGGAAGTTCGCCTTTCATGACATGAAGATCAGAATGACAGACTCCACATGCTGCACATTTGCAAGCCCAGAACACAATAGAGTGGGTAATACAATACATCATATAAACATGGATGACATGAAACTGTTGACAGCAATTCCGAATGAAGCAAGTGATAAACGGTTCAAAAAATCTATTTGAAACTCAGCATACATAAAAGAAGCACAATGACTGCAGTTAGAAGTGAATCACACTTTTATTCTGCTATTACCAGACCAATTGAGTAGGACCAATATAAAATCTACAGTTCCCCCAAAAAAGAAAAATCCTAATTTACATAATGTGTTAAATCAATGGCAAAATTCTAAACACTTGTGTGATCACTGATAGCATTACTGGAGTTAATTTGACAAACACGAAGCAGAATACACTCCTTCCCACCAACTTAAAATTTGTCTGTTAGAAATTGAAAAAAAAAAAAAGCAAGCAATTGTAAAACATAAATCTTGATGAAAGGAACACTGAAGAGCACAATTCCTATCAAATATTTTAAAAAGCATCAGGCGATAAACCTTGATCAAGATTTTGAGATTAATTGAGGAGGGTTGACCTTTTGTCTTAATCAGGACCTCTCCAGATTTGGGTCGGGGCATGTGGAAGTCCTCGATTGTGAGCGGCTTGTTGGGCTCCCAGAACACCGTGCCGCGCATGAAGGACGGGCCACCACTGACGTGGTAGCCACTGGTGTCAACAGCAGAGGAGGAAAGAGCTCGACCAGGGGTAAGAGCATAGCGATTGCTGGAAAGACGCCGAAGGATAGCACGGGAGGTGGAGGAGAAAAACGCCATTAGAGAGCGAACTTCAAGGTTTGAGCTTTGCTGGTGAGAAGAACGAAGGGTGTAACCAAAAATAATATAAAATAAAATAATCAGTAAACTATTTTCATCCAACTTTGGGACTCTTTTATAATAAAAAATTAAAGACCAACATGACAGTGGGGCCCACTTTTGGATTTATATCTGTTTAAAATTTATAGTGTCCTATGGATTTATTCATGATTAAGAAACCGAATATCAAGGATGCAAGATTTAGACAAACAAGTGTCAATGATGCATGTGATAAGGAAGCTAGAGATAGAACAATTCAACACATTGCTCGATTTTTTTACCAATCTGGAATTGCTTTCAATGCCGCAAACTTAGATAGTTTCAAAGCCATGATTGAAGCAATTGGGAGATATGGTCCAAATTTGAAGCCACCAAGTTTCCATGAATTAAGAGTGCCACTCCTTAAAAAAGAGTTAGCTTACACGGAGAATTTACTCAAGGGTCATAAAGATGAATGGATAAAACATGGTTGCTCAATTATGTCTGATGGATGGACTGACAAAAAGAATCGAACTTTGATCAATTTTTTGGTGTATTGTCCATTTGGAACGATGTTTGTTGACTCTACTGATGCGTCTTCTTTTATGAAGAGTGGAGAGAAGGTCATGGAATTACTTGATCATTTTGTGGAGAAAATTGGCAAGAAAAATATTGTTCAAGTGGTTACCGATAATGGTTCTAATTATGTTTTGGCAGGTATGTTTCTTGACTGTTTTGTACTTAAAATTCTCTTTTTTTTTCTTGGCAAAAGAAGATCTAATTTCAGTCTTTTTGTTTTGCATTTTTTTAATGTTGGTAGGTAAGTTACTAGAAGCAAAAAGGAAGCATTTGTACTGGACGCCGTGCGCTGCCCATTGTATTGACCTTATGTTGGAAGACATCCCAAGAATAAAGAAAACAATAGAAAGAGCAATTTTTCTAGTTGGTTATATTTACAACCACACTGCTTCCTTAAACATGTTGAGGTCTTTTACAAAGAAGTGAGAATTGGTGAAACATGGGATTACTAGGTTTGCTACTTCATTTTTGATGTTGCAAAGGATTTATGAACAAAAGCAACATCTTAGATGCATGATCACGTCAAATGATTGGACATAAAGCAAGATGACAAGAAATGCTAAGGGAAAAAGGGCAGCTGAAATTGTTTTGATGCCATCCTTTTGAAATTTTGTAGTGTATATTTTGAAGGTTATGGGTCCTCTTGTTCGAGTTCTCCAATTAGTTGATAATGAGAAGAAACTGGCCATGGGATATATATATATGAGGCAATGGATAGAGCAAAAGAGACTATAATTAAGTCTTTTGATAAAAAATAAGACAAGTACAAGGAAATATTTGAGATTATAGATCGTAGATGGGAATGTCAACTTCACCATTCATTACATGCAGTTGGCCACATGTTAAATCCTGAATTTTTTTATGGAAACCCAGCTGTAAAGTTTGATGAAGAAGTTACAAATGGGTTATATAAGACAATTGAAAGATTAGTTCCGGATCTTACTACGCAAGATAAGATTATGAATGAACTGTCAATATATAAGAAAGCAGAGGGTCAATTTAGAAATCCAATGGCCGTTAGAAGAAGGAGTACAAAATCTCTAGGCAAGAAAATATTTTCTAAATCTTTTATGTTGTTATAGATTATATGAAGTTGACTATCTTTAATAATGGAAATTTCTTTTAATTTTGCAGTTGAGTGGTGGAGTTTATTTGGAAATTCAGTCCCTAATTTGTAACAATTGGCCATCAAAATTCTAAGCTTAAATTGTAGTGCAGTTGGTTGTGAATGCAATTGGAGTGTATTTGAACAAGTAAGTTGTTTGTACAAGGTAATATTGACAATTTGGCTCCACAAGATGCTGAAAAAGAGTTAGTCTTTGAAGATGATGATTTGATATGGGGTGAAGTGGCTAGGGCAACTGGTGCTGGAGAAAAGAGGAACACTAGGTCACAAGCAACAAGAGCAAGCGCAAGTGCTAGTGCTAGTGCTTCAACTTTTAGACCAAGAATCATAGATGAGGAATCTAAGGAGGAGCTTGAGGGTTATAAATCTAGTGATGGAGTTGAAGTTAGCTTAGAGGATGAGAATGATGATTTTGAAGAATTATATGACTTATGAAAATAGAATATGCATGTGATAAACTTGAGTGGTTCTAGACTTCTAGGAATTATTTTGTTTGACATTATATTATGCTTTGATTGACTTTAATTATTCTAAAAATTATGCATACATACATATATACATACACTAAATAGTGCTTTACTTTGTTCAGGCGAGCACCTTTCGTGGCGCCTTCCCCTCGGGCAATAAAATATCTTAGCGCCAAGAGCTTTAATTACACTGAGAATAAGGTCTTATGTCACCTAGACCTTATAAATCCAGACATAACAATACAAGATAAACCGATTATACCTTCACTAGAAATGGCTGAAGAGTATAGAAAGCACATTACTAGATTAATGGCACTAGGAGTCATACGACCATCCTCAAGTCGACACAAAACAACAGCTTTTATTGTTAACAAACATTCAAAGCAAGTAAGAGGCAAAAGCCGCATGGTCTACAATTACAAAAGACTAAATAACAATACATATAAAGACCAGTATACTCTACCAGGAATAGATTATCTTCTACTAGAGATAAAAGACAAAAATGTCTACAGTAAATTTGACTTAAAATCAGGATTTCATCAAATCATGATGAGCCCAAACAGTATAGAATGGATAGCGCATTCCTATGTCCTCATGGTCATTATGAATGGCTAGTAATGCCTTTTGGACTTAAAAATGCACCTGCAGTGTTTCAGAGAAAAATGGACACTATCTTCAACACATTCAGATTTCATGTGTCTATATTGACGATATCTTACTATTCTATGACAACATCACTCAGCACGTCCAACATCTGGTAAAGTTCTTTGAAATATGTGAGTAGGAAGGACTAATCCTTTCTAAGACTAAGATGAAGATATGAGTAACAAGAATTGAATTCCTAGGACTCAAAATAGGAAAGGGAGAGATCAAGCTATAGTCGCATATAATCAAAAGCATAATAGAATATCCTGAGCAACAACTAGAAACCATCAAAGGTTTACAATGGTTTTTGGGAATATTAAATTATGCAAGAAATTATATTCCAAACTTGAGTAAGTATAGTAAGGTGTTTTATAAAAAAATGTTCTCTTAAAGGAGAAAGGAAATTTAATGCTCAAGATTGGAAAATGGTAAAACAAATTAAAGGGATAATTAAAAAATTACATCCTTTAATTTTACCAACGCCAAATAGCTATATAATTATAGAGACAGATGGATGTCTAGAAGGTTGGGGAGGAATCCTTAAATGGAAACACTTAGAAAAATCATCTCCTTCACAAGAAAAGATTGCAAGATATTGTAGTGGGGTTTATAAAACCTCTATTACTACTATAGATGCAGAAATAATGGCTTACATATATACTTTACAAAAGTTTAAAATATTTTTGTATGATAGAAGTTAGTTTACACTTAGAACAGATTGTATAGCTATAGTTAATTTCTATAATAAAATTAATAATAAAAAATTATCTATTAATAGATGGATTGATTTTGTAGATCAACTAACCAGAATTGGTCTTACTGTTCATATAGAACATATTAGAGGGAAGGAGAACTTAGGAGTAGACCGACTATCCAGAATTATCTCAACAAGTCCTTACAGGTAAATGAATGAAAAAGGTAAAAATAAATTACCACAGAAGAAGGAAATAAAAGGTAAATAATTACCACAGTTCATAGAAGGAGCCAAAGGCAATTTTAGGTTTCCTTATGGACTAGAACTCGATGTCCAACAGAAAACCATAACAAATGCTTTATGAAAATCTTCAACAGCAACAACAAAGATTAGTGCCTTAAATGCACTATGTTATTATTTTGTAAAAGAAACAAACCAAGATTATGAGTACTTCGTAATCTTTGATGGAAAAAAGGCAGGAATATATCACACATGGGGAAACCTGCAAAAGGCTGTAGGCAAGAGAAATACTCCACAAGGATGGAGAGAGGGGTCTATACCCAACATGCTGCTAAAAGAGCATTCAGGCAGTATACTAAATCTGAAGAGAGCAAAATTTTACAGCTCTCAAGAAATAATATTTTACAAAAAATGTCAGAAGAAAACTTTCACAGATTCTCTATATTAATGAACATGAAGCTATCTTTTAGGCAACAATGGCTTTCTAACTTACCCATTGAGGTGCAACTGATTATTTCAAACAAGGTAAAAGAAGACTTTTATTTTGATCTATCAGTTCTTCAGGAAATAATTGGAGATCTTAATGAAAACTCAACACCGGGACTGGAAGTGGTACAATATATTGGGCTACCACTACAGAACAATTACGCACCTCCAATACTACTTGCCAAAATAGACTGGGAATAGTTTGCCATCAAAGAAATGGTAGGAGAATTATTTTTTAATGGGATTTTACTCTTGTAATCCATCCCCAATGAAGAAGAAGTACCCTTCTTTTTTGGCCCTAAGCTATAAAACTTGTTATCAGGTTATACAAGAGGACATGGCTTTGAAGCTCACATTATATCTGAACTCTCAAGATATAATGGCAAAGTTGTTTCCAGCAACACACAATATATTATTAAGCCGTCATAAGCCTCGTTGGCTTAATTATTCAGAAGCACCATTTAATCACTCACAATTAGGAGAATACATAACTTTTTGTAATTATTTTGTAAATTTTAAAGGTCCAACTAATGACTGGGAATTATTGGGAGAAACATTAATAGCAAGAGTTTGGGTTTTAAATGGTGTTGCCATTAGAAGCAGAAGTATTGGACCCATACCAAGCAGAAGATTTGAAGGATTTGGGAAACAAATCCAACCAGCAGATGTTTCCAGAGAAATGGATGAAGACTCAGCATCTATACTAGAAGCTATGGAAAGAGACTAGATCCATTCTCTAGAATAATATTGTAAAAACTCCTAATTACCCTTACTATTGTTATCTAGAAAAGGGTACTCTGTTGTAATTTTACTTTTGTTCCTTAGAGACTAAGGATACCCTTGCTTTAGACAGCTGGCAAGGGTAAGTTTATAAATGTGTTTATGGTTCTCCATCTACATAAGGAGACCATATGGGATGTAGTTCTGATATCTCGAAACCTTTTCTTGAAGTAATAGAAGAAATCCCTAAGTTTGATCCTTTGCCTTCTTTCTTTACTCTGAGTACAAAAGGATAAGGTGTAAAAATTCCTCAGGAAGCACTTCATCTAAGTTTGCAGGTAAGCACTCTCTCCTTCTGTATCTCCTAATCCTTAATCCTTTTTAATTGGTATCAGAGCTATTGTTTAATATGTGTGAGTAGTTATTTTATTTGATCTTCTGAGAGGCATGTGATTTCTTTCAGCATATAGTTAAAAGAAGTTTATTTATTTTAATTTTTTATGCATATGTCTGTGTTCTTATTTTGATCTCAAAGGGATTATTTTTATTTCTCGAAGGTTTATTCATAGTTTTAAAAGACTCCAAACGTGGGCTGAGCTACGGCAAGAGCACACTTGCAGATCTTTGTGTAATTAGGGATGGCCTGCAATATAACAGTAATCTTGTCCCAGTTTTCCTCCATCTCTGTTTTCTTTAAAAAAAATTTGTTTCTTTCTTTTAGATGATTATAACTATATTAGAATCAATAGCTTTGGCTGAGTAATTACACAAAGTAGAATACTTGAGATCTAGAAGGTGGAGACTCTACAAGGACCGCCAGTCGTTCATGTAAGTCGTCAAGAGGACGCAGCAGACTAATGGTTAGTAGATCCTAAGACAGTAAGCCTAAAGGATCTGAAAGAAGTATGTCTATGGTGAAAGGCCAAAGAAGTTGTTCCTAATATGGTTATAAATTTTAAAAGATTGATTCAAAAGCTTTCTCTTGGTTTTCTAAAAATCTTATATACTATATGTGCAATCTTGCATAATAGTGTTAATATATTTATATGGCTAGAATGTTATTTACTTCAAAATCTCCTTCTATCCAAATATGAGAATCTTGAGCAATGATAACATTAATCATTTCTATTTCTTCTTCTGATTCAATTTCTTGGGCAGATGTGGATGCTTTGTGTCCTAAGAATCTGAAGGATACAGTATGTTTTCCTTTTGTTGAAGACCAGTCTTGAATGGGTGTTGGTTGTTGAGGTTCTAAGGAAATAGACGATTCATCATTTTCTTCTTCTGGAGATATTGGTTTTCCTTCAATAGCCTTAATACCTTGTGTTTCTAGATGGACTAACACATTATCAATCTTCAATTTGTAGGTTGTTGAAGAATAATAACTAAGTCTTCCAATTAAAGCTTTTGAGATTAATAAATTTTCTCTTTGTTGCATACTATCATAGCCCTTGGTTTTAATGATTAATGTAAAATACTTACAGAAATCATTAATTGTCATGGACATATCTAGGGCTAAAAAGGAAATTTCATAATTTTTGGACATATCAACTTCCATAGAGCCAATAGTTGCTTTCTCTGGGATTGTGTCTGAAGAATCAACTAGAGATATTAGTACTTTGGCTCCATAATTTTTTCTGTGTAGGCCATGGATGCCTATTAAGACTAACCCTATATGTATAATAGGATATTGTCTTTTTGCAATTCTCTTTTTGAGTCATTAGATAAGAAACTCATTGAAATTTGTTGTTTAGAAGAACAACATGAAATTATTTCTTCACTTCTATGCTGGTATACTTTTGGTGTGGTTTCCCAAAAACCATGTGTATATAATAACTCAGCTGGGACAAGTTGAGCTCGTCTTATTTTACTTATGTCTAATTGCTGTTGAGGATTAATTAGTTGTCCCACGACAACCTTTGTTCTTGATTTTTGTTTATAGTATTTTCTGAAAGGATTTGTTTGGTAATTCCTAATAATGTCCTTGCTAGGTAGTTTGGTTACTTGTTTATTTGCCATGGATTCGTTTGTATTCTTCTACTTGTTCTTTGGGATCTCTCCAAACATACCTTACTTTGGTTGAAGATTTAACAACTGGTTTTTCTTCAGTACTTGTATCTATTTTAAGATTTTGGACTTTTGAAGTATTATCAGAGATTACTTCTTCAATATGTCCTTGTTTTTCACTTGTAAGGAAAATATCTAGTTTCTTGTGGAGTGATAATAATAACTGTATTATAGTGTTATTCTGTTTGGAATTAATGGTAGCAGATGAACTACTAGAAAAACCAATGAAGGGTGCAAAAGCTGACTTTTCTATATTCTATTGAGTTTTAACCAATTTTGGGTCTTCCTTGCTCATAGAAGTTTACTTAGTGCTTTCAATAAACTAGAGACAGAAGCTTCTAATTTATTGAGTTTTTCTTCAAAATTTTTCATTATGAGAGACTATTCTTGTTTTTCTCTTGTAAGATGGTCTAAAACTGTGAGAATATTTTGGATGCCCTCCTTATTATTTCTTTGCTTTGAGTCTTTTAAAAACTCTAACTTATGTTCGACTTCTTTTAGTTTTTTAAAAATTTTCTTACTAAGATCTAAACTTTATTAGCAATATGAGAATCTTTTTCTGATTTTTTAGCAGAATTATATATCAAAGTAAGATATGTGTCATATAGAAAATTCAATTGATGATTTTCAGAGTGGGACCTATGTTTATGATGTCCTTTAGCAAAACAATAAAAAGAAACTCTATCTTTCATTCCCTTAGATCTATTTCGGTTCTTCTGTATGGTCAGATATTTTACTCAGGCATGATTTGGTTTCATTACTGAGAGCGGAGTAGTGACCCGCTCAACTGGCAGGACTTCGAGTATATCGATCATCATCCGTATGAGCAGAAGCTTACGGGCAGAGACTATCTCTCGATCAGCAGGGGCGATTATCGAGACATCCCGGATGGATGCGCAATGATTATCTGGCACTGTGGACAAATGAGGGACACACTACTGAGAGTGGGAGACAAAGTGGGGAGCACGCAGTGTTGACGGACCCTGGCTATTCATTTGCTAGCCATTGGATGGGAATCAGATTTGTTTGGTTGCTCTTGGCCATGGAATTCCTTGGAATTCGTTCGTCTCCATGCACTTGGCAAAGATCCCCTCCTTGAAACTTTATAAGGGGCTTCATTCTCCCTTGGATGATCATCCCATTCTCACTTCTCTTCTCTCATTTGTAATCTTAAGAGCCAAGGAGAGCTCTTAGGAAGAGAGAGAGAGAGTCTTTTGCCTAGTTGTAAAGCTTCCTTCTCATTACAGAGAGTTTAGTTTTTCTTTCTCACACTCGGTGTCTTTCTCTTGGTTTCCTTTGTGGTTGTGGCGATTTAGCCATCCTTGGGGTTTGTTTTCTTGGCAGCAGGCTAATTTGCATGGATCGAGTGCCGCACTCCCTTCTGCAAGAAGCCTGAGGACGTGTTCCCTTAGTACGAACAAAAGCCGGTCCATAACTATTCATCATTTTTTTTAAGTAAATCGAGTAAGCAAATCAGGATGAATACAATTGATAAACGCCTAAATGTATGTATTTTATATGTATTAATCTTGTATCATTTGTGAATATGTTAACGAATTGATGCCCGCTTTTATGTCTAAATTGGTTATTTCGGTGTTGCGAGGTCTTAAATGAGTCGAACGATGCTCAAAAATGTAAATCGGATGAATTCGACACCAAAAACGGCATTTTTGGGGGTCCCAGCACTGTAGCGGCACTGTAGCGATATTGTAGCAGGTCATTGATCTTGCTGCGGGCATTTGGCTGTGAGTTTCACGGGCTCCATGTGCCCACATGGGTGCCCGTGAGGTTTTCTGGAAATTCTCAATACTCGGTTACCGTTGGAAAAACACCTGCAGAAAAAAACACCTGAGCTGAGTAATCGTAGCACCCGGCATGTTTTCCGGGCATTTGGTCGTGAGCTTTCACGGGCTCCATGCGCCCGCATGGATGCCCGCATGGACTCGACGGGATATAAATGAAACCCGATTTTTTTCTAGGGCAAGGGAGGAGTTTTTTTGGGAGAGTTCTTGGAGCCGATTTTTCACCAATCTTTAGGAGGCAAGATCACACGTTTTGGAGAAGGGAAATCAAAGGGAGAAGCTCGGTTTTGGCTAGATCTTCATCGATCTCTTCTTTGGGAGTTTGTAGACGATGAGGGAATCCGCCCCCATCGCAGCGTCCGTGGAAGCATTTCCACCTAGCTTGGCTTGTCTTCCTACTTCTATTGTTTAAGGGAGTTTTCTTATGCCATTTGTAGTTGTTTTCATAGACTTGTTGCTTGTATTTGTTTGCATGGACGAGTAGACCCCAAGGTCACCGGATGCCGGTGAACCTTGGGGTGAACTTGTGTATTTGGATGATTTAATTTTGTCTATTGCAATTGTTGTGTATTTGTGATTCATTCTTGGTGCATTTGATGTGTTGCTTACATGAGAACTCTGTAAACCAACTGCTAGGTTGTACTTGGTAGCGTGACCATCGCCCTTGTACTAGACACACCAAGTTTGGAAGGGATTCATGTACGAATACGCCGTGACCATCGGGTATTCTGCGACTCCCTCCACCATTAGGGCTAGACCAAGTTGTGTTCCGGCCCTAATTAGGGATTTCCCCACTTGTTAATGCAATCGTTTGAGGATTTGATCGAAGAAATTCGTGTCAATACTTATACCGGATCGAGGGGTTAATTGCCGTGACCATCGGGTTGATCTAATTTAGGAAATCTCTAGGTCCAAACCTTCAATTGCATGACATTCTTAGCATCCTTTGCACTTTAGTAGCCCCTAGGGAATCCGCGATCCGTGACCATTTCTTTCCCCGATTTTTATACCCCTACCTTTTCATAGACTCCATTTGTAGTTCTTTTTATTTCAAGTAATAGATTAGAGAAACCCTTCGAATCATTCGGCTAGACAATACGCAAAGAGGAAGTAAGAGTAGATTCTTGGGCCCAGGGAATACGACCCTCTCGTGCTCGCACGGGGGTATTACATGACGACTCCATGCACTTGCGGATCGCTCATCAAGTTTTTGGCGCCGTTGCCGGGGAACCACATGGAATACTCGGAAAACTTAGAGTTTATTGATTTAGCCATTGTTTCTTTTATTTTGTTCATCTGCTTCTTTTTGTACATATATCTCCATTCATTTGAAATTATTCTCCACTATAAATATTTCTCTTTCTTTGATATTTCCCAGTTATTCACTATCTATTATCATTATGGATGCAGCTAGCGTTTGGAGTGGCGCCTCCTATTTGCAAGTCTCATATTCGGATCTGCCACTTGAATCTCTCACGGCATTTGAATTAGAAGGAATGACGAGTACACACATTTTTGACATTTGGAGACGGTCTGAGCGTTACAATGTGGCCGGAGCTGTACCACTGGGAGAGCATGGTGTGCAAGACCTATTCACGCATTATTTGAAATCCGATAGTGTGTTGCCAGTAGTGGAGCTTATCCCACCTAATCCTCCCCCCATCCCTATTCATGAGAAAGTGAGGAACAATTCTGATGCCTTTGGCATACCAATTCATCAATATGATGAGGAAATAGATCTTTTGTCGGGAAGTAGCTCAGGATCATCCGAAGGTGAGATTCACGCTATAGAAGAGTGCATGGATAGTAGCTGCTCCACGGAAGACGTGTGTAGAGGATTCGAGGATATTGATTAGGGGAAGTTTGGGAACCGCCGGAACTAAAACTAAAGCCGCTGCCCGAACACTTGGAGTATGCTTTTCTCGCAGAAGGATCAAAGCTCCCAATTATCATCGCCGCCGACCTGACTCCTAAGCAAAAATCCGACCTTCTGAGTGTGTTAAAGAAGTATAAAAAAATAATTGCGTGGAAGATCTCAGACATTAAAGGAATTAGTTCTTCCTTCTGTACACATAAGATTCTCATGGAGGATAATCATAGGCCAACGGCTATACCCCAGAGAAGGATCAACCCCAATATGAAAGAAGTAGTGCGCAGTGAGGTGATCAAACTTCTTGATGCAGGTATCATTTACCCTATCTCTGACAGTGAGTGGGTAAGCCCTGCACAAGTAGTACCAAAGAAAGGGGGAATGACGAGTGGTCACTAATGAAAAATGAATTAGTCCCCACTAGAACGGTCACGAGTTGGCGTGTGTGCATAGACTACGTAAAAACTCAATGATGCTACTAGAAAAGATCATTTCCCTCTACCTTTCATCGACCAAATGCTTGAATGACTAGCAGTGGCACTCAGTACATCGTTTCTTGGATGGCCTCTCCGGATATTTTTCAAATCCCCATTGCCCCAGAAGACCAGGAGAAGACAACCTTCACATGCCCTTATGGTACTTTTGCTTACCGCCATATGCCCTTTGGATTATGTAACGCACTGACCCACTTTCCAAACGATGCATGATAGCTATATTTGACGATCTAGTGGAGGATATCATGGAGGTCTTCATGGACGATTTCTCGGTTTTTGGTAACTCTTTTGACTGCTGCCTCAAAAATCTAGAGCAGGTTTTTAGCGGATGTGAGGAAACTAACTTGGTTCTCGATTGGGAAAAAGTGTCATTTTATGGTCAAGGAAGGCATTGTCTTTGGGTCATAAGATATCGCAACAAGGAATTGAGGTGGATAAGGCCAAGGTTTCCACTATCGAACAGCTGCCTTCCCCAACGTCGGTGAAAGCCATTAGGAGTTTTTTGGGACATGCAGGTTTTTACAGAAGATTCGTCAAGGATTTTTCATTAATTGCCAGACCACTTACAAAGCTCCTTGAGAAGGACACGGCCTTCGAGTTCAGTGATGAGTGTATGACCGCTTTCCTTACCCTCAAGAAAAACCTTATTGAAGCCCTGATCATCGTGTCTCCCGATTGGAATTTACCTTTTGAACTCATGTGCGATGCTAGCGACTTCGCGAGTGGGGGGCGCTTCTTGGGCAACGTCGAGGGGATCATTTTTCACCCTATATACTATGCAAGCAAGACATTGAATGGTGCTCGAGAAAATTATACTACCACCGAGAAAGAAATGCTTGTCGTGGTTTTTTTGCATTTGACAAGTTTTCGTTCATATTTAGTGCTATCAAAGGTGATCGTGTTCACCGATCATTCCGCCTCGAAATATTTGTTGAGCAAACAGGGATGCAAAACCTCGTCTCGATCCGGTGGGTACTCTTGCTTGAGAATTTGACTTAGAGATCAAGGATAAGCGGGGGCCGAAAACTTGGTCACGACCACCTATCTCGCCTTGTGGTCCCATTGGGGAGCACCGAGGAAAGAAGGGAGATAAATGATGGTTTTCCTGATGAGCAGTTGTTTAGCATTCGGATATTGAGAGAAGAAGAAACTCCGTGGTTTGCTCGATTTTTGCAAACTATCTTGCTCAGCGGACGCGTCCGGATGGGCTAACTTATCAACAAAGGAAAAAAAGTTCTACTCGATCCGAAATATTATTTCGGGAGGATCCCTATTTGTTTAGAACTTGCTCGATCGTGTGGTGAGGAGGTGCGTATCTCATTCGGAAGGGTATTCTATATTGGAGCATTGTCATGCCGGTCCCACTGGGGGACACTACAGTGCCAACCGGACAACCAGGAAAATCCTAGATGCAGGCTTTTATTGGCCTTCCATTTTTCAAGATGCACAGAAGTTTGTTCAATGCTGCGATAGGTGCCAACAGACTGGAAACATTTCAAGGAGAGATGAGATGCCGCAAACCTGGACCCAAGCTTGTGAGGTGTTCGATGTGTGGGGGATTGATTTCATGGGCCCTTTCCCTAGTTCCCGTGGTAACCAGTTCATTTTGGTTGCTGTGGATTATGTTTCTAAATGGGTGGAAGCACAGGCGTCCCCCACAAGTGATGCACGAGTGGTAGTAAAATTTTTGAAAAATCTATTCTCCAGGTTTGGTACTCCGAGAACGATCATCAGCGATCGGGGGACTCATTTTTGTAATTCACAGTTTGCGAGCACCTGAAGCGATATGGAGTATCACACAGGGTTGCAACTCCATATCACCCTCAAACTAGTGGGCAAGTTGAAGTCTCCAACCGTGAATTGAAACGAATTTTGGAGAAATCTGTAAGTCAGCACAGGAAGGATTGGACAGATCATTTGGATGATGCCCTCTGGGCATATCGGACAGCATATAAAACACCTCTTGGAGCAACCCCTTATAGGCTAGTCAACGGGAAAGCTTGCCATTTACCCGTTGAATTGGAACATAAAGCATATTGGGCTATTAAACAATTAAATTTTGACCCTCATCTAACCGACCATAAGAGGAAGTTCCAACTTAGTGAGTTGGATGAATGGCGCACTATGGCATATGAAAATTCCTTGCTTTACAAGAAAAGGATTAAGGAGTATCATGACCGACACATCAAACAAGGTAAGCATTTCAAGGAAGGGGACCAGGTTCTTCTCTATAATTCAAGGTTACGACTCTTCCCGGGGAAGTTAAAATCTAGGTGGCACGGGCCCTTCACAGTTTCACAAGTCTTTCCCCATGGCGCCATCGAGATAACTCATCCGGAGAAAGGCACATTTAAGGTTAACGGTCACCGAGTGAAGCCATACCTATCTTGGAGCACTTCTCTTGGACTTGGAGGTAAGTCCCCACCATTTGATCCACTTTGAGGTAAGAAAAAGGTACGTCGAGCTAATGACGTTAAACAAGCGCTTCTTGGGAGGCAACCCAAGTCTTTAAATTCATCGTCTTTAAATTTTCGTATTTCTTTTAGTTGCTTAGTTTATCTATTGTGGTTGAATGCCTTTGTTTGTATGTTTTTCGTATTTTTCTTTTGTTGATGTTTTTGTGCTCAACTCATGTTTTGGTTTGCTCGCTTGTATTTGGCCTTGAATTAGTATTGTTTAGTTGTGTTTTATTGTCATCCCGGTGCTTAAATGGTTGTAATTCGTATTTTATTGAGTGTGCAAGAGGAACCATGCCAATTTTTCAATTTTCCAGGTCCATACGGGCCGTATACGGCCCGTATGGACACTTGTGGCATGATCCGGGGCCTTGTGGCCATCCTTGCGGCCGCAAGGGACCTCTCGTGGGGACCCTGTGCGCGTGGGCTGAGACGCTCACGGGCGCCATGCGCCCGCATGGGCGCCCGTGAGGCTCTCGGCCTCACTGGGCGCGCGTGGGCTGAGAGGCTCACGGGCGCCATGCGCCCACATGGGCGCCCGTGAGCCTTTCAGGCTGGTTTTTTCCAGCCAATGCGGGCACCATGCGCCCGCATAGGATCTGCATGGGCTGGGCTGTCCATTAAAGGGGCTTTGTCCCCCTTTCTCTCTCCACTCTCTCCTCCTTCTTCTCCTCTTGTTTTCCTCTCATCTCTCCCTCACTCTACCTCATTTCTTCACCATAGTTTTTTTCTTCTCTAATCACCTCTCCTCCATCTTGCAAACTCACTCTTGGGTTTTTAATCGGAGTTTTATCAACCGTTTCGCGGATCTCATCACCCCAAGCCTCCAAGCCCTAATTCTAGGTTTTGCTACAAACTTGGTTTTTATTGTGTTCTCACTTTATCTTTGAAACTTGAATGACATATTTGGTTGTTGTGATGTGGTGTATGCTTGTTTCTTTGAGTTTTTTTCCTTCATTTTTGTAAATTTTGGGAAGCTAGATGTCTAGGAGAAACTCTTGCAAAAAAATTTCATGAGTTCTTTGTAGCAATGGCTGAAATTTTTCATTCTTCACATAGAAATTGTTGTGCTTTCAATTTTTTCCTTAATTCCATGATGATATAGTTATCTCCTATGAATGTATTCATAAAAATATTGGTTTGATCACTTGTTTTTGTGGTATAGGTATGCCGATCAAGCGAGTTCTAACAAAGCGGCCACGGCACGATGCGGCATCAAGTGGAGTGCCATCCTTTGCCTTACCACAACATAGGGACTTCTCACGGATTGTTGCCTCTCCTCCTTTCCCCTTTGCTAGAGTTGTTGCCCAATGACTGTGCTTTCACTAAACACTCTTCATCAACCAAATGGGGCAGTCTCTTTTCCCTTCCCTTTCATGCTTTATTTAATTATTATGAATTCTACACCATGTTCTGCTGATTAGTGTACATTGAGGGCAATGTACAATTCTAGGTGTGGGGATGGGATGGGCTATTTGCATGCTTACTTCACCGGTGATAGCTATGATTTATTGTTAAGAACCTCCTGGCTTGAATGAATGATAGTAATGAGTTGTAGTGTTATTTGTGCTATAAGGAAGTCATGTTTTCTTTCTAGTGTTTTCTTCACAGCTTTGACACAGTACTTCTACCTTGTTTGCCCCAGCTAACCCACTACTTTGATTTAAAGTGTTAGAGTGGTAAATTCATCCCTCAATGGTCTTTTAAGAGCTTTTGGTTCTTTTGTTCATTTTGTTTTATCCCTAAGTGAAGTTTTGCATGAAAGTACTGTAGCACCGGCATGTTTTCTGGGCATTTAGCTGTGAGCTTCACGGGCTCCATGCGCCCGCATGGATGCCCGCATGGACTGACGGGATATAAATGAAACCGATTTTTCTAGGGCAAAGAGAGGAGTTTTTGGGGAGAGTTCTTGGAGCCGATTTTCACCAGTCTTTAGGAGGCAAGATCACACGTTTTGGAGAAGGGAAATCAAAGGGAGAAGCTCGGTTTTGGCTAGATCTTCATCGATCTCTTCTTTGGGAGTTTGTAGACGACGAGGGAAGCCGCCCCCATCGCGGCGTCCGTGGAAACATTTCCACCTAGCTTGGCTTGTCTTCCTACTTCTATTGTTTGAGGGAGTTTTCTTATGCCATTTGTAGTTGTTTTCATGGACTTGTTGCTTGTATTTGTTTGCATGGACGAGTAGACCCCAAGGTCACCGGATGTCGGTGAACCTTGGGGTGAACTTGTGTATTTGGATGATTTAATTTTGTCTATTGCAATTGTTGTGTATTTGTGATTCATTCTTGGTGCATTTGATGTGTTGCTTACATGAGAACTCTGTAAACCAACTGCTAGGTTGTACTTGGTAGCGTGACCATCGCCCTTGTACTAGACACACCAAGTTTGGAAGGGATTCATGTACGAATACGCCGTGACCATCGGGTATTCTGTACCCCTCCACCATTAGGGCTAGACCAAGTTGTGTTCCGGCCCTAATTAGGGATTTCCCCACTTGTTAATGCAATCGTATGAGGATTTGATCGGAAGAAATTTGCGTGTCAATACTTATACCGGATCGAGGGGTTAATTGCCGTGACCATCGGGTTGATCTAATTTAGGAAATCTCTAGGTCCAAACCTTCAATTGCATGACATTCTTAGCATCCTTTGCACTTTAGTAACCCCTAGGGAATCCGCATCCGTGATCATTTCTTTCCCCTGATTTTATACCCCTACCTTATCATAGACTCCATTTGTAGTTCTTTTATTTCAAGTAATAGATTAGAGAAACCCGTCGAATCATTCGGCTAGACAATACGCAAAGAGGAAGTAAGAGTAGATTCTTGGGCCCAGGGAATACGACCCTCTCGTGCTCGCACGAGGGGTATTACTTGACGACTCCGTGCACTTGCGGATCGCTCATCAAACATAAACGAGATAATTTCTTCCTCTGAAAGAGGATTTCCAATGGCTAAAAGAGCATCAGTTAGGTTTTTAACCTTGCGAAAGTAGTCAACAATGGATAGGTCCTTCTTCTATAATGTGGACAACTGCATTCGGATTTGCATAATCTGAGCCTGAGAGTTTGATGAGAACATCTTCTCTAGAGCAAGCCTTACTTCTCGAGAAGTAGAGAGGAAGATGGCATGTGAGAGAACGTCTTCTATTAATGAAGATAATAATAATCTTAGCACAAGTTGATCTTGCTGAAATCAAACATTGTAGTCTGGATTAACGAATCACAACAAATCCTTCGTCTTTGGCCTGAGTAATTATTGTTGGAGGATGCTCGATGGTACCTTCAACATATCCGAGCATGTACTGGCTTTGTAAGTACGGAAGGAATTGTGCCTTCCATAGCAAGTAGTTGTCTCATGTGAGTTTTACACTTATGAGATGATGGAAAGAAGGTGTTGGAAAAAGTCCAGTTGAGATAGAAGAATTGATAGTGGTTAATCTTTGGGTAGCTATTGAGTTTGATGCAGTGGATTTGGTAGATATTGGGATCAGTATGGCTCTGATACCATGTAAGAAATTTGTAAAGCTTTGTTTCTCACATATACTAATCTCACCAGATCAGTTATATTTATAATATATCATTACAATTGACAGATACAACAACAAAGAAGAGATAAAACTGAAAGAAAGAAACTAGCCTACACGTATAGCGGTAGTTGTAACTGCAATGCAAAAGAATAGGTCAAAGACTAACTAAGACTGGAGAATTCTCACGCAATGTTTAATTTGTCTAACAACCCTGACCAATGACATTACAGGTGAGGATGGCTCATACCTCATTAAGCTCTTCCTCAATAAGGGTTGCTAGATCAATAGCTTCACTGAGCTTCCCTTGATGCCTACTCATTGCTTTATGGGTCAATAGCTTACTGGAATTGAGGAAAAGTTTGGATTTTTATCACATTTTACAGGAGATTGATTTGAGATCAAGAGATGGAAATGATGGAGAATTGTAGAGAAACAAGCAAAAGTTGAGAATTTTCCTTTCATTTCTTTAAAAGAACTCAGCTGGATTCTTTAATCCTAATAAACAATTGAAATCATAAACATTTTTTTTCTTTCCTTTCTTTTTTTTATAGATTTTCTTAATGAAAGAAAAAAAAGGTGGAAGATGAGATTTATTATACTATTCTTTTCATCATTCTATAAAAAAAATAAATAAATCAAAAACCTTTTATTTGTGATAAATAACTATAATTCATTGAATTATGTAATTATATGTATTATTCTGCAGTTGAACTGAAACTAAGAAGCAAAATTTACCAAACATTTTGATACAGGCTTGGTTTGAAGAAATAAAAAATCAAAGGAGAAGGGGGAAGAGGATAAAGAAGAGAGAGCATTGAAAAGTTAAGAAAGAGAAGCAGAATTCTTATTGCTTTTTACTCATCTGCTTCTTCTCATTATATAAACTTGTAACTAACATTTGTAATAAACCTCTCAGAGCATAATGGCAAATGACTCATGTGCATATTCATTCCCACTATTTGAATATGTTCTCCTACAACCTCTTATAGATCTAATTATATAATAGCAACTATTAATAACATTCAAAATAGTTCATTAACATAATCACATTTAATTTAACATGAAGTCTTTGAATTTCTTTGACCCGATCAACCCTTTGTTCTTCCACTCGTTGCAACTTTCTCATGCTCCAGCTCCACATCTGGAGTTGCCAGTAATACATTGATCATATTTTGCATGATAAACATATACAAACATCTAAACTCATTTGCAACATTTGTAATAGTTGATCAATATTTTGCATGATAAACCTAGCATCAAATTGTGAAAGAAACTCACAAAACAATATGTCTAGTTTGCATTAAAAAAAACTATGATCAATTGGTAGACTCAAAATTGGGGGAATACCAGTCTAACTCTTAATTTTATTCACTCTTTCATTCTAGCATTTCAAGTCATTTCAAGTCATTGAATGCCATTATAAATGGGTAAACATAAGTGACTTTCTTCACCATTGATCGGTATGCAATCACATCTCTCTTCACCAAGAATTCCATCACACACCTCTTTCAAATCCATCATCTATCTCTGCTTGCAAGTAATGACCTATTAAACATATTCCCAAGGCTAATTATTCAAATAATGTCCATAAATCATACAAACTAAAAACTAATTCAAAATAACAAATAAAAAGTACCATATGGAGTTTCTTGATTAACCTGAAATGACATTCCTCTGAGATTTGAGTATTGCATCTCTTGGTTTCTACAAATTAACAACAAATTAAATAAAATTAATCAAACCAAACTTAATGGATGTTGGTTGTTCGATTAATTAATCAATGCTGACGGTGATTCATAAGTGGAGGAGTGGGCGATGTTGAAGTTGGAGGAGCGGCATGCGGCCATAGCTGAATAGGAGCTGGGTGATGTATGAGCCATCCTAGCCATTGATGTTGTTGATCATGGCGACCTTGTGCGGAGCTAAGATCGATGGCAGTATCACTGAGATAACATTAGCCATTCTCTGGTCGTTGGTTGGAGACTACTCAGCATGCTAATTTGTGGACGAATCATCAGCTATTGGAGGAGCTTTAGTAGTAGATCTGAAAACAGAGGAGAGAGAGTAAATCAATGAATCACGAAGGAGGAAGAAGATGATGCTCATGTGGCATAGTCACGATGACATGGCAGGTTTTGAATGATGTGGCGGCCTTTTTAAGGTGATGTGGGCATGCCAAACAGACTTAATCATTAGTGGATGCTGACTCAAACTTTTCAACACCTACATGATCAAATATTGGTCAGAATCTCTCGGGTGATTGTCCGATGAAACCAAATTAAAATTAGATAACTATTTTTATTCAAATTGAAGTTCGATGATCAAAATAAAAATAAACACCTACTAAAAAATTTACCCACAAGATACATCAAGAAGTAGGCATCTTTATAGCTTTGCTTTTGTCCTTTAATATTTATATATACATGTATAAAATGTAAGAATTTGTGTCTTCCTTTTAATTTTGGTTTTATCCTTTTTCACTTTACTTATATTTATTTAATTGTAACTTTTGTTGATCCTCTTGCCTACTGGCAAGCTTGATGATCCACTTTCCTAGTAGCAAGTTTGCTGATTTTCAAATCAAATGGTAAACTATTAGATCTTCCCCAACTCTAAGATCATCTGCATGGAATCTCATTTGGAGTCTTATTTGGCAGATCGCTGGGCAGCCATTTCTCTGGAAGAGAAGGAAGATACAGAACTTGATTATGCTCAAGAAGCTGAGGGAGAAAGCCCCTTTGAATATAATCTGTGTTATTGGGTGATTCCTTACCAAGAAGACAATCCACTTCAATGCTATGCGCCAGGTATTGGCCTCAGTTTGGCGCCCAGTGATAGGAGTGGGCATAAGAGAAGGCCCAAAGGAAGCATCGAATCCTCTTTGCATTTTCCAGTTCTTTCATGAGCTAGATGTGAAAATGGACCATGGATGTTTGATAGTCATCTCCTTCTTTGCAGATGCTTAAAGAGAGGCAAGCAATTGACTCACATTGGCCTCCATGAAGCATGCTTTTGGGTTTAGCTCCATGACATTCCGATAAGGTTCATGTCCGAAAGGGTTTGCAAAGATATTGGAAACCATATAAGGAAAATACATTGCATCTAACATCAACAAATTTTTGGGAGCTTGGTGTAACTACATCAGAATACAAGTCTCACTAGATGTTAGAAGGCCACTTAAGAGGCAAACGAAAATCAAGAGATAGGGAGGAGAACACAGCTGGGTGAACTTTCAATAAGAAAGACTACCACTTTTTGCTTCTTTTGTCGGGTTACTGGCCATAGTGAAAGATTTTGTGAGCTCATGTATGATTCTCGCAACCCTGAAGGTGAAAGAGCATATGGTCTTTTCTTGAGGGCTCAGGGATGGCTGCAAGTGGCAGAAGTGGGTGATCGGTGGTTGCATTCCTTCAAACTAGGGACGGATGAACAACATTGCACCAAACACAGTAACTTCAACAAGGCAGACCCACCACTTAAGCATGCGACCCACTATCGAGACAAGAAACAACATGCATAGTATAACTGTGAGCCTTGTGCATAGCAATGATATGGAATTATATGTGCCTCTCCAGGCTAAGAATATGATCCTTGAAGTGCCCATGGTGGCACAAATAGGAAAATATCAAGTGGAGGAACTAATCTTCTTGGATCCAAAAAGGAGATGGACCTTTAAAGTAGGTGAATGCTTTGCTCCTACGGATACTGTGAACTAGAATCTAGTAGAAGAGAAGGAGACAAGAAACAAAGATACTCACATGGAAACAATACCGGAAGACTTTGCGGAAGCTGGAGGATAAGCCCGCCATGAGCCATGAGCATCCTTAGCTGGAACTGCCTTAGGCTTGGCAACCCACGGACAGTTCAAGTTATCATGGACTTGATCAAAACAAAGAAGCCAAAATTTTTTTTGATGGAAATACAGTGCATCCGTACAAAATTAGAAGTTCTAAAGGGCAAAATGGGAATGGAAGGAATGTTCGCAGTGGACTGTGAAGGACATAGTGGTGGACTTGTGCTTTTCTGGAAATTTACTCAAGGCATCTCTTTGCTGGGTTACTCGAGTCACTTCATTGATGTGGAAGTTCATATTCTTGAATGGGGGCATTGGAGACTAAGTGGCTTCTACCAATGTGAAGCAAGTGACAGATTTCATGGAAGCTACTCTGCACATTAGCATGCAAATCATCTTTCCCTTGGGTATGTATAGGAGATTTCACTGACATGCTATCGCCAGTTGAAAAAGAAGGCGAGCTCCCTTAACCGGACTGGTTGCTAGTAGGTTTCCACAAAGCGGTTGATAACAGCAGGTTGATGGACCTCAACATGGAAGGCTATCCTTTCTTTTACAAGGGAAAAAAGCCCAAGATCTCCAAACAATGTGAAAGAAAACTAGATAGAGGACTCGCCACTCTGACTTGGACAAGGATTTTCCCTTATTACAGACTTAACAACCTTATTTTCATTGATTCAGATCACTCAACGCTCTTCCTACAACCCTAACAGCGGGATGATATTAGAAGGTGATCTGGATTTCGGTTCAAAAAAATGTGTGGCTTGAAGAAGAAGATTGTCTCAAAGTGATCAAAAAGGGTTGGATTGATGACCCTACCAAGGATGTCTATAAAAGGATGCAAAGATGTAAGGCTACACTCTCTACATGGGGAACAAACAATGTGTGGCACTTCCAACAGAATATCTCTAGAATTAAATGTCAAGTGGAAAAATTGCAACACAGACGAGACCCAATAGAAGCTCAATGCTATGAGGATGCTAGAAGAAGATACTTCTTACTACTCAAACAACAAGAGGGATATTGGAAACAAAGGGCAAAAATTAGGTGGCTACGAGAAGGAGATGTCAACACTAAATACTTCCATGCCATGGCAACCAATAAGAAATGGAAGAACAAGGTTGATCGCCTGATGGATGATGCAGGATTTGGAGAGATAACCAGAATGGCTTGGAGGATACTATCAACAACTACTTTATGACACTCTATACTTCTCAACCTACCAAACATAATGGATGTACATTTCTTATTCCTCAACGAGTGACTGATGAGCAGAATTATATTGTAGCTTTATTGATTTCATGGGCTATAGGATATAAAGTTTTAACAGTTTAGTTGAATATACTATTCTACTTTTCATTATCAATTTTTTTATGATAATACTGTTATTTGTTGTAATCCAAATGCATAATCTCGGTGAAAGCATTTTGATTGGAGTTTATATTGTGCTCCACTTTTTTAACCTATGTTTACTGAATCATTTGAACATTTAGACATTGTTTTGAATGAAAATATATACTTAGTTAGTTAGTTAGTTTGTGTGTGTGTGTGTGTGTGTGTGTGTGTGTGTGTGTCAATATATATAGTAACTAGCTCTTTGGAGCAGATAACCACATATGTATGGGTGGAGCATAGAAACAATTATTTTAACTTGTTTTATTAGTTTAATTGGTTCAAAAGAGAATGCAAATTAGAAGTGAAGGAAATTTCAGTTTTTCATTCATATAGGATTCCATATGTTGCAACTTGACCTACATTTTGTTATGTTAAATGGTAATCTAGGTGTCATAACTTTGAGGAGCAAAAAGCTTCTATATTTGTAGAACTCTACCCTAGCCCTGCTTTGGAAGAACTTTGTGTGTGTTTGGATCTTGTATTTTTGTGGGCATGATTCTAGTAAAAAATAATTCTTATGTTACATGCTTTTCATGGTAATAATATGGTTGAATCTTCATTTTCATTTCCCATTTTGTGGGCATGATTCTAATAAAAAATAATATGCTTTTCAAGGTCTAGAAGAAGGTATAGAAGGCTTTGATTTGGACGTTTAAACAGTGGAGTATTTTTAATTGGGGATGCAAAAATGTTCCAAAGTACATATTTGTATATGCATGTTGGAGAAATTTCCTCCATTTGAATTTGCTGACGATGGATCTCACCATGCATACATTTTGATATAAAGGACCCAATTCATTTTGTTTCCTCCTTTTAGTTATTATCACATTTAAATATATTTCACATAATAAAAACAAGAAGAACAAGAACAAAGAAGATGATGATTAAACTTCTGAAATAATGATGCTTTGATTGCAGGAGTTAGGTTTCCACATTATATTCTTTCAAATCAATAATGATTTTAGTTTTTTTTAAAGCCTTTGGTGTCCTATTTTCTCATTGATTCAAATAGATCCATTGATTTTGAAACACAAAAATAAACCCAGTTGGCTCTATACATAAAATGTTTGTAAACCAAAATTTCAGTTGATAATTTGTTGAAATATAATGAAGAAAAGAACAATGAATGTGCTTCCCAGTCCAAAGTCCAAACAAGAAATTTTATTATGGCCTAACCTTTAATATTTGTTTGCATATTTGCGGGGCAAATAAGCTAGTTCATGAACTGCAAGTTTGCAAGAGAAATAAAACCATTTTATGGCCTAACCTTTAATAGCAATGGAGATCCAAATCTTTGCAAAGAGTGCCACAAGTTGGAGGTCGGAGATCAGAGCTCATTAAAGCACAAGAGTGGATCTATAGCCTTACATTGAAGTTGGGAAAATGGGAAAATGGGAAAGGGGTGTGATGAGGGTTCAGTTACCCTTTGTCCATAGTCTCACGTGATGAAATTGTTGGAGTCCCAAATCATGGGTTTGGAACTACGCCCAATTTGGGTGTAGTTCCAAATTCACCAAAACCAGTTGATAAGCACTTCCAAATCCAATATCTTTTTTAAATCCCCCAAATCAAACACCTGGCTTAGATGAATCATGTAATTCCAACTACAATGACTTTCAAATCCACCAAAACAAACACCCCCTTTAAGGAAATCCATGCCCAAAATCAATTCAAAGTCTTTAAGAGACACTGGTAATAACTTAGCTTTCCTTCTTCACTAGCCCAAGCATAAGGGTACATCAAAGATCTTCCTCATTACTAGCTGAGCTTGGGAAATGGTGTGAATGAAACTTTCTATGAGTAAGAATCTAGAAGATCATCAAATCACCTACTGATTTGTTATACTTGATCTATTAGCTCCGTTAGCCGATCTAGCCTATCTTTCATTCCTTCAAACATCTAAGTGAGTCTTAATAGCTTTAGCTTATGAAAAGCTATGATACCATTTATTATGACCCTGTTTCTTGCCTCAGCACCTGTGTTGCACCTAACTGCCACCCATTCAACATTAAGTCAGCCTTTTAGTCAGGTTAGTAAGGCAAGTAACTTTCAAGCACAAGAAACATTCATCAAGAGAGTTGATGCATGCTTTACATGTGTATATACAACAAGTGCACGGGTCGTCAAGTAATACCTCATGTGTGAGCATGAGGGTTATATTTTTTAGGGAACTACGAGTGGCTCCTTTTACTTTCTTTTCACCTAATCAATAGCGTGGCGTCTATGTTGACTCTTAAATCTATTCCTACAAACTAATTACTAAAATACAATTGAGGATCGTGAAGTGCAATTGGAAAGAGTTCGGTAATCGTATGATGACTCCCTCAACAATTACTTATGATATAACGTTAAGAGGTAACAATTTGATTTAGCATTGGACCTAGGGAATTCAAGGGCCTACTGGTCCCAATCTCTTGAAAAACAGGCCTAAAACACTAGGAACTTAAGATGAAATCTCTTCTATCCCAGCCTCCTATGTCAACCTTAAGTTCAAGAACTCCACTAAAAGAACTAATTAAACCCTAATCTAGAAATTAGCTATATCTAATCTCTTAGCGTATGCATAGATCTAACAAGGTATGGGTGTTCGAATGCTTAAGAATCTCTTCCTCACAACATCAATAAAATAGCATCAAACAATTATGTAATAAATCTAAGATAACTAGAAAGAACATATTATTGCTAATAAAGATTCATAAGTCAAGATAAAGGTATACTAACACGCAATTCCCTCGACTTGGGTCCCTTTAATAGATATAAAAGTATCAATCAATGAATAACAATAATCCATTGAAAAAATAGCAATATAATTCCTAAACTAACTCCCTCCAATAGGTCTCCGATGGTTGAGGTTGAGAAGATCCCAAGATTGTCAAAAAAACACTGAATCTTTTCGCGCGCTCTCCACTATCAATGCACGTTGAATTCTACTTTAGAAACTCACCGGAATCCACTAAAATAATGATGAATCTCGTCTCCATATGTACAAGTCTTCAGAAATCCGGCTACCTCTAACTAATTTCAGCAAATGGTTTCCCCTAGAATTGTAAAACCTAGAGGTATTTATAACCCGAGTTCGCAAGTCGCGTGAAGGCTCGTGGTAAGTAAATTTTGTTGCTTAGGCCACAAGTCGCGTCCTGGTACAGTTTGGCTCGGGCGTTGTGTGAATTGGCTACGGACGTTATGATCCATAGAGGCCGTTGTGATTTCTTTGCTGTTTTCTGTGGCTCCACACTAGCATAACTAGGTCACAGTCATGATGGATGTGGTCAACGCCCGTGGTGATATTTGACCAAGGCCTTTGTGAGCCATAATGGTGCTCTGATTTAGCAAGTTGATCTGCTTTGCTTCATGATAAGTGCTTGTGTATAAGTAATACGTAGTATTCTTTTCTTACATTGAGCATTACTTTTTTTAGATTTTATCGCTTATACATGTGTATTTGTGTCTTTTGTGCATTTAGGGTTGTGGAGACAAGTATGAAAGAAAGAAACCAAAAGTAAATCGTGGATGCAATTTATTGATGAAATCTTGGAGTGAACAAATGTGAAGACATAAGTTGTGCGTAAAGACATGTGAGTGTGTGCCAACCTCCGTTGTGCTCAAGTGAACATGCAAATTGGAGGGGCACAAAGGCAGTCATGCTCATGTGTTTCGACTTGTGCAACACTAGTAAGACCTTCGTCAATATGATTTTTATTGAAGATGCAACGCGATCTACCGCATGGATGTGTGCCCATTCATGTGGCCTTGATGAAAAGTGTGGATTCGGGGACATTTTGACGAAGTAATATAGCAGTTTACTGTAGCAAAGTACTGTAGTAGTTATTGTTCACAACTCGCAGAAAACTGAATTTCTGGAAATTCACACAGGTGTGTGGAAATTCCACACGCCCGTGTGGATGCCCGATTCTAGCCCTATTTAAGTCACGATTTTAGACGTAGTTTACTGTAGAAAGGTACTGCAGGAAAGTACTGTAGCAGTTACTATTCATAGCTCGTAAAAAACTGATTTCTGAAAATTCACACGTGCGTGTGGAAATTCCACACACCCGTGTGGATGCTCGATTTCAGCCTTATTTAAGTCGCGATTTCAGCCGTTTTAAGAGAGCTTTTTCCTATCTTTTCCCCATCTTTGGAGGTGCTCACGGCTAGGATTTGGAGAGGCTTTGGCAAGGTTTTGGGAGTGGTTTTATGGCCTTCAACATCGCGTTCCTTCGGAAAATAGTTATTGGGGGAGCTTTCGTCGGCTTGTTGAATTGACCTTTTATTATGTTCTTTTAATTGATGTTTTTAATTGAGTTCTAATCTTGAATGCTTGTTGAATTGATTTTCCCTTAGAGTGACACTAGGGTTGAGAATCTACATTGGTAATCTTTGAGAGTGAGTGACACACCATGAGGATTAGACAAAGCGAGATTGGAGAGGGTTGAGAGGGTGAGTCGAGAGGTAGCGGAACGTTCCCTTTCCCTTCCGGTGTGATTTATCCTACCTCCGTGTTCCAAGAGTTCTTTGCAGTCACAATAGAGTGAAGTGCTAAGAGAGGAACTCCGCTGGGGCTTAGTTGCGTAAGTAACAGAGTGAAACGTTGAAGTAATCCTTAGTGCTGAGGCTTAATTGTGACTAGGAGTCTTTCGCTTAGACCAAAAGGTTAAATCTATATTAAGGAATAGAGTTTATCACTTGGAGTCCCTAGAGCTTTAAGCAACCCTACACGGTGTGAGATGTTGAGATTAAGCGATTTCTCCGCGGGGGGCGGGGTGCGCACGCGCCGGGGGGGGCATAGTATAGAGTTAGTCATGGTTGAGCTTAGCTTTGGAACAGTGTATTGTAGGATTTCCACGACTCATTAAGTATCAGTTAAAAAACATAATGGTTGGTCTTGCACTGAAACAATAGTTCTAGGAGGAGCAATGTCCGGGTGCCCCATTTTCTATCGATTGCCTCTCCTTTCATTTTATTGCGTCTCTTTCTTGTTCTCTTTATTTTTATTTGCATTGATATTGTTCGCACCACTAATGATTCATTTGCACCATAGTTAAATAACAATTCTTGTGTTTTTGATCACTATTCCCTGTGGATACGACTACACACTCACCAGTGTACTTTTATTACTTCGACAACCCGTGCACTTGCGGTACACACGCAAAGGGTGTGTCACTTCAAAATGCCTCTATATTCTCTTTTTTAGCTCTAAAATGGAATAAAAGCCCATGGTGAACAAAAGAATAAAATCTTGTACTAGTTTGGTGCTAAATATGTAAAATCTCATTCTAAATGTAGTATATATGTTATATAAAATACGTGGTTTCAAGCACTTATCAGGAATCAAAAGCATAAGAGAGAAAAGATAAACTCTCTGTTGATGAGATATGTACACTAAGAGCTAAGACTCATACAACTTAAGAGAAGCTATGCCCCTCAAAGGAAGTTAAGGGGCACAATATATAAGTCCATCCCTAACCTAATAGATGGCTAGGATAAGGCCCATCTAAAGGCTCACAAGGCCCATTCCTCGTTCTTATCCCTAAGCTATAGTGCAACACTAGTTGGCCAACTTGCTTGCCTAGACCATGCACCTTTTTATCTCGACCTTGCGCGTGTCTGCCTGTGCATGCTCTTAGACCATCCAACCTATCTTTGGCTTACGCCTGTTTGCCCCAGCATGTCTTGGTTTGATGTATGTTGCACTAGCTTTCACTCGCTTTTCAATCCTAACTCTCAACTGGCTGGAGACTGCTCTTAAGCACTCGGTCAAAGGTCTCGATCATATGCAGTTGTGCACTTCCCAACCGGTATGGCTCCCCTCTCGCGCATGCCTAAGTCTATCAAGACTCTTTCCCCTCGGGCCTCGGTACAAGTCTCCACACTTGATCGAGCTATTTGGCAAAGCCTTTACAGATTACTTATTTGGAAAACTAACATTGAAATTTTGATCTCATTGGTGACCTCGTTGGCTAAGCCAAAGAAACTATTGGCAATCTCACAAGTCACTAGTGAGCACTCTTTGATCAGCTTCTTAGTCAATAGATTCTTATATAAAGGGTCTTCCTCAATTCCCCCTTCGGTAAACTCCTGCAGGGGGCGCCCTTGTTAGTGGGTCGCCACTAAAGACAAAAAAGAGTTGAAGCACTTTCTTGCTCACCTTGAGTCTGTCATTGAATTTTTTATTATAGTTCTCATTGCTGTTATTGTTCAAACACATTAATATATTCAAATACAAAGTACTTGATTCAACCAAATTTCTTCTACCATTTTTCAAAATTATTTTTACAAAATCAGTTAATTAAATAAATATATTCAATAACTATAGCTTTAAAAACGAGTAATATTAATTAATGAACATTGAATAATAATTAAAGAAATTTAAATTTAATTTTAGGTATTAAGTAACATTTTAGTTAATACAATATAAAAACTTTCCAAGTAATTTCAAATTTCTAAACTCAATCGGTTTGGTTCATGGTAACAAGATGAGGTTGAGAGGTTTTTTTTTTTAAAAAAATTAGGGTTTAGAGGAAAAGTTTTATTTGAAGGAACCATACTTTACCAAATCAATTTTAATCACAATTAAATTTTAAAATTTAATTTAAATTAAACATTAATTAGTTTGGTTATTAATATTGATATTTTTAAAATATATTTATTTATAGTTTATAAATAATTAAACACAGTTGTTGGGAGGGTAAATTTTTCATGTGGTCACTATGTTATGGCTGATTTAGTCATTGTGTTTCAATTTGTTTTTTTTTGTTATTAGATATTAATTTGTTTTCATCCGTTGGTCACTTGGGTTTTTTTGGCCAAATTTAGATGATGTGACGGCCAGAAATGCCACATCACTCTTTTTCTTTTTATATTTTCTATTATCCTAGCGAGAAAGAGAATGCTAACTCAGTTCACTTAAAAAAAAGTGACATGTCATTTTCGGCCACCACGTCATCTAAATTTGGCTGGAAAACCCCAAATGACCAACCGGTGAAAACAAATTAATATCTAATGATAAAAAAACAAATTGAAACATAATGACTAAAATAGAAATCAACCATAACACAGTGACCACATGAAAATTTACGAGTTGTTGAGATATCCCGATTCCCAACCACCAACCACCTTGTAAAAGAAACTTTTCAGGGACTTTCCAGTAATTATACGTTTTCTATTCCAAAATCTAAATCCTCAGTGAAGACTCGAACTCTCTCGATCTCTTTTCCTTTGGTGCTGCTCTCGTGAAGCGAAGCCACCGTGAGTATGCATCGGACGGACGCCCAGCGCGAAGGGAAGCGAGTGGGCGATCACGTCTCCGAGAACACCAAGCCTTCGAAGCTCTCCAGATCTTTTTCTCAAGCGGAAGCAAAGGAGAAGCCAGGCTCAGACCTTCCAAGACGCGGAGAGGAAGAAGAAGAAGAGGAAGAAGAGAAGCCTGTGAGGGTTGAACCAAACCCAAGGATGCAAAGGTACTTGGTAGCGGTGGAGTACATTGGCACTCGCTTCTCTGGCTCTCAGAAGCAGCCCAACTGCCGTACCGTGGTCGGCACCCTTGAGGTTTGCTTTCAATGTTATTCTTTTTTTTCCTGGTGCTGCCGCTTGTCAAATTCGTAACATATATGAACCCAAGTCTGATGAATCTTAGGCAAGAAAATTGTACGAACTAACAAAATATCATTGCATATCATTAGATTTTTTATAATAAATGTATAATTTTGCATATATATATATACATATATTGGTTTTAACCCATTAGTTTTAGAAGCCAGAGTCTCTATGGGTGATGTACTGTTAGTTTTATGAAGGGTTGGACCTCTTCCAGTGGTGTTACCCTTGCATATATGAGAATTCAAAATTGAAATAATTTGCTTTAACAACCCAAATCTTTACCACTGGACCAACTCCCGTTGGTATATATATTTATATACCCTTTGAATTATGTTTCTGGTAGAGTCATGGCAGGGGAATTGTGAGGATGTTAGAATCCTGTAATTGCAAAATGTATATGGAATGTAGATGCAGATCCACTATTTTAGATGAGTTCTAGTTATGAAAGTTGAGAAGGAAAATTCCATATTGAAAAAAAAAACATTGAATAAATGCAGATGGGCATGGCGTATAGTTTTGAGTTTTGATGCCATGGTCTTTGATTTCTGCTATGATGAGCTAACTTATAGAGGAGACAAATATTATGTTATAAAAGATAGTTCAGCAGTGGATTAGCTTAGATAGTGTAGTTAAATTCCATGTTCAATTTTTGAAAGAAGAGAAAACTAAAAATTAAAACGAAAGTATGAATTGCTTGGGTGCCTGGCACAGAGGCAAAAAAGAGGGAGGGGGGAGGAAGGGCACAGGACCTGCCTCTTATAGTTTTGGCTTTTGTTATAAACTTGATGTAATCATTAATATAAAATGGTAGCATTTTTAATTGTTATGAGTATTGTATATTTTAACGGCTTGGATCACTTCTGAGCTGTGCCTTGATGCAATTAGTCTAGGTCAAAACTGATAAGGTTTTGTTTGTATGGATGATGGCATAAACCACATTGAAAAAAAAAAACACATTGAATGAATGCGGATGGGCATGGCTTATAGTTTTGAGTTTATGCCATGATCTTTAGTTTCTGCTGTGATGTGCTAACTTATTGAGGAGACAAATATTATGTTATTAAAGGTTATTTAGCAGTGGATTAGCTTAGATAGCGTGGTTGAATTCAATGTTCAACTTATGAAAGAAGAGAAAACTAAAAAATAAAAGTACAAATTGCCTGGGTGCCCGGAAGAAGGGGGAGGGCGGCGAATGCAGGATCACTTATAGTCTTGGCTTTTGTTGTGAACTTGATGTAGTCATTAATATATAAAAAAAGGTAGCATTTCTGATTGATGATTATGAGTATTGTTTATTTGAACAGCTTGGATCACTTTGAGAACTGTGCCTTGATACAATTAATCTAGATGCCATAAAAAGACCAGAGATAGATTGACGAGGAAGAACTTAGTGAAGTCAAATCCTTAGCAAGAAGCACTTTCTCTTGATACTTTTGATGACAACCTTAACTTCCATAGTCTAGCAATGGAGCTGATTTCCACATGGATAAGGTTTATTTGTAAGATGCTAAAGTTCTTAACAATTTATCTTCAACTTTATCATTATGGATCTCTTTCAAGTCTATGGACTAGGGATGTGTCTTTTTTTGATTTTATGTGCCATGGCTTGTATATTTTGTCATTTTTCTAGTGCACCGATTGTATAAAACAACGATCTGATTTATGACACTAGTTTCTTGAATTTATTATGAAGTTTGCAACTGTAGATAGTGATAAACCAACTCTTGAGTAATTACTAGGAAAAGCGCTCTAGGCAAAAAGGTTATGTAGATAGTTTACTGGATTCATCTTTTGTAAATAAGTGTAACTGATAGGTCCGATATGTTAACCCATGTTGTAAATGGGTGAAAGAATGGAGCATAAGAATGAGAGGTATCAGATTTCATGTGAGATTTGTGGATTTTGTTGCAAATATTTCAGGTAGCAATGGAATAATCCTACTGTGGAAATATGACGTAATGACACCTTCCATTTAGTCGAGCTTTTCTTTACTGTTTCTCAGTGAATTTAGCCACCCAATGAGTTTAGGAGATGGATTGGACAAATTTTTTCTTTTATAAAAAAAGAAAAAATCAATGAATGATCATATTAAGTTCATTTAATGGAAACCTTTGGGAGATGAGTGAAGTAAGCATTTATTAGGGTTATCAATTAATAATAAATATAACATATTGTTTGTCATTGCTAAAATCTGACCTTGTTACATATATGCGTGGTATCTCACTGAGTTTTCCATTTTACATTGTTATCTGCTGAAGGTTTTCCTTTATTGTACCTGAATTTATGTAGATTTATATATCACTGATTGAGTTTCCTGACTAGATGCATGGGCAGTGCTGACTTTGATTCCTCTGATTATGTAGGAGGCTTTTTGTAAATTTGTTGGACAGCCAGTTTCAATCTATTGTTCTAGTCGAACTGTAAGTTTTTGATATATTGAGCGCATTTTTGTTATCTATTTTCAAATATCTGCAAATGCATTTCCTTCACCTTCACGTCTTGTCAGTTTCATTTGTCTCTTTACATCTGAAGAATAAGGAGTGGGAAATATCTATTGTACTTGTGTCAAAACTCAAAAGACTTTTTTTTTGGTTATAACTCAATGACAATAGAAATATAAGATTCTGATTTCGTTGTACATTTCAGATTAAAAGTTAAGTTAATGGTGGCTGTTGTTTGACACTTGAAACAGTTGAGTTTGTAGAAGTCCATACTTACACAATTCCTCTTTTTTTTTAATTATTAATTAAGGATGCAGGAGTACATGCTTTGTCAAATGTATGTCATGTTGATGTGGAGCGGATAAGCAAAAGAAAGCCGGGAGAAGTGGTATGTGACTAAAAGGAATTATTTCGTACTTAACTAGTCCCTTACTATTGGAAGCATATTCTTTACCTCAAGAAATGATCCTGCAACTTTGATTCAACAAACTTTTTTTTGGGTTCTTTTTAGATTTGGTAAATGTTACATGAGCCACATTTGATTGGAAATGTAAGCACCATATCTTGTTCCTTGCTTGTGTTCAAAAGCCTAGCAAAGGTTCTCATACCTTCATAGTTAAATGTCCATATTACTTTGGGTTAACTTATTTTTCAAGGAATTGAACCTAAACAGTCTGAAAAAAATGATTGGCATGGTTGCTGTATGCATTCAGGAAAATCCAAATAATTTTATTCATTGTAAATATATGTGGGAATTCATTTGATGCTTCTGATGAACAATTTAATATTGCTTTATTACTTCCTGCCTTCATTCAAAATTTAAAACTGGGAAACCACCATATATTCTTATGATCACCATCAACCTGATCTTGTCCCAATGTAACATCGATTGCTGTTGGATTTGTTTTTGAAGGCTCCAAAGAGAATATTCTTAAGTATGATCTGCTGGTCTGGTGTTTAACCTTAAAAAAATGGTACAAAACTATCAACTTGCAAGCAATATGTTATTGCTTCATTTGTGATCATCATTGATTATTGTCCTCATCATCTTTCATGCATATGTGGAGTATTCAATGAAAGATTTCACAGATCATGTTTTTAGTTTGGTGTTGAAACTCATGGAAATTGACAAAATGTTGAACTGAGTCAAATGTGGGTCGTGAAGGGGCTTGCCACACTCAAAAGGCTATAAGGGCAAGTTCAAAGTTTTTCCTTTGGTTTCTTATGTTAGAGTTCATTAAGAAAAAACAATCCACTGAGATTCTAAGTCTATGAACTGTCTTGATTTGAATGAAAGATAGTTTATTTCCTCTTATCTTTTGTTTTCTAGGAAACCACAACTTAACATTATAACCAAAATAATTACTAGCTTACATGCTACAACCATAACGTTCTTGTTCTTCTACATGTTGCCTGACTGTTTGAAACTCATTTGTGAAGGGATCATCATTATAGGTTCAGGCTTTACTTTATTTTTGTCTCATATTTCTTGATGATGGTGATGATAAATTATTTTACCTTTATTATGTAGCGGTAATTTCTGAGTAACAATTCATTCTTCTGTTGCAGTTGCCTCCACATGAACCGGGAGTTGTTAGACGAGCAGTCAATCATTTCTTACAGGTGTACTTCTGTTCTTTTAGTTAGCTCTTAATAGCTAAAATGAGGAATGCTAGGGTGCATTTTGGATATATATAAATGGGAATTGATGTTTCTTCATGTTTTGAATAATTAACAAATTGCCTAATGATGTGCATTTTGTTAGCCGTCTGTCAGTTATACTCATTTCTTTGAAGTTATGTATATTACAAATTGGGGAATGACATATCAGATTTTGACATGATTCTACTTCTGCTTGTGTTTTTCCTTCCTGTCAGAAGATTGAAGGTGATATAATGGTAACAGATGTCCGATGTATTCCTTCAGATTTTCATGCTAGATACAAGGCTGTTGAACGCATGTAGGTACCACATAAACATTATTCTATTTAAATGTGTCAATTGCTTAATCTTATTGATGGTAGATTTCTAGTTTTCTTAATGTTTGTTATATGCGTATTGTTGGTATCTTCTGATTATCATCCTTGCAAGCTACGCTTTATAGTTTCTTATGAGATTATATGCTAGTTGTAATTTTATCAAAGTTTGATAAATGTTTAGTAGTATATTTCTACAAGGATTTTTCTTGGGTGGTTGCTTGGCGGGGTTACAATGTGAAGTACTAGATTTGAAAAGATGCATCGATTCAAAATTTTAAAGTGTTGCCACTCAATCTGTGATCTGTCTTGGCATACTATAAATTCTACCTGTTAGCAACTGCAGTGTCACTTGTTCAAAGGAGGAATCACCCTGATCCTTATGAGAGAGTTTGCAATATATTTTCAAGAGGCTTGTGCTGCACTTTTAAATCTAATTGTCTTATCTGCTGTTATTTATTGGAATTGCTCCCAGGAATGTAACAGTGCTGAGGTTAGATTTTCCCCTAGTAAAGTTTGCTTTTGAAATTCAACATGTCTTCATCATCAATGTTGACTTATTTCTAAACCAACAAGGAACTATATAATTGTTGGATTATACTACAATTATAATAGAAATGCTGAATTTGATACCCCATTTTTATTCTTTTATTATGCTTTCTGTCCTCGTCGTAAGCCTACTTCTCTAGTTCACATTATATTTTTGAATGATGCTCCACAATTAATTATTTCTTGATTGTTCTGTCATCTTTGCAATTCCATAAAACATACCAAAATATTATTGTTGTGAAATTGAGGTATTTTATGAACTTGGTTATTATATGCATCTAGGAGATGAAGAGATGTTTGGCTAGACATCCAAGAATATTGTGTTATTTAAAGAACTGTTTGTAAGGCCTTGATGTTGTAAGCAATTAACTTCTCATACCAAAATTGGAGGTTCGGGAGCCAGTGATCACCTATATTATAGCTTGGCTGTGAGTTAAAATATCAGGTGTAATTTTTTGAGTTTTTCTATGAGAAAGAAATTGTATATCATTTGTTCTGCACACGAGCAATTGAGGCTAATCTTGGTGTCTTATGTAGATACTTCTATCGATTGCTTTCTGGACCCGAGCCTTTGTCAACCTTTGAGAGAGAACGTGCTTGGCATGTGCCTGAGAAGCTGGATGTTGATGCTATGAAGGTTCATCATCTCTTTAATCTTTATCCTGCAAGTGCTTATCATTACTTGTTTTGACTTTTAAATTTGATGCTTGCTTTATTGCAGAATGCATGCAAAATTCTTGTTGGACATCATGATTTTAGTTCCTTCAGGGCTGCTGGCTGCCAGGTTTTTGTTTCTGACTTCAATGTGATTTACTTCCAGTTTCTTGGGATAGGATACTTTTTTGAATAGGATTTTCTGCTTATGCTCAATGTTCTACTTCAGCCTTATGTATCTGCCATCATGATATGGTGAATACAATGTGTTTCTTGTTGTATTTTGTGCTGGATTTTTAATGATAATTATTTTTCATGAATTAGTGATATTACGAAAGTTTGGATGGTGGAACCTATAGTGGTAAACTTCCTTGGATCAGACAGATTGATAAAAGCAGTAGAATGAAAATGAAATTACTAAAAATAATGGAATGCAGAGAGATCTCATTGGCAGAATAAAGACTTAAGGATCTAAATACATAAATTCCCTAATTAATCTGTCCATGTGGAGAGGACAAGACTTCCAGTATAAAGGACAACACTTGATCGATGATCCTCAAACTGATCCTAGGTGGATATTTTGCAAACATGTAAACAAATTGTTGGAAACCAGGAAAACATATGCAGAGTGGCAAGGTGGCAAAGTGGCCAAGTGGCAATGGGCAGGAAAAATCATGGGAGAGGTTGGACCACGTCTTTATTGAAGCCTTCGACCCCTACATGAGAAAAACCACATCTGGAAATGTTGGACTGGTCAAAACTTGAATTATACTTATCCCTGCATGCCTTTCTTCTAGAATATGTGCATAGGGGCAGGCTCCTATCAGTGCTCACCCCTTGGAAAAACGCCTTGTCCTCAAGGCAGAAAGTAGGGAATTGGCTAGCAAGCAAATCATAATCTTCCCAACTGGCGTCTTCTACAGAACATCAATGTATTCCGCCAAAAGCTCAAGCGAGGTCATCCCAGAATTATTAACCCAACTATGAGCGAGTACTTTAGCAGGAGTTTAATTGAGTTCTCACTTAGCAGTAAGTGTGAGAGCAGCAGGTGGAGTAGAAAGGGAATGACTGTGAGCGGGGTGCAGTAAAGATGCATGCTAAATGGGGTGCAACTTGGAAAAAGCTGGCAGCTCTAACTCATAAGCAACAGGTCTGACACGACAAGTGACCATGTAAGAACTAAAAATTTGCGGTGACAACTTTTCATACCAGCATTTGGACAAAGAATGTTGGTGGTATGGCTGAGTGCGGAGAAAGACAGCATCATCGTCACTAAAAGAAGCTCCCAGCTTTTAGAATCTGATTGTGCCTTCAAGTGGGATTGAGCCTTTGAGAGTTTGTCATGTAGGATCTTCAACATTGCATCTCACTGCAGGAGTTGTTCCTTTAAGTCAACAAAATGCATTTCTGCTTTGACAAAAGGATGGAGAGTGAGAAATCCCCGCCATAAAGGATCTTAGAAGGAGTTGTCTCAGTGGAAGAATGAAAGTCAGTATTGAAAGAGTACTCTGCCCATCATAAGAATTTTCTCCAAGAATGTGGTTCATGCTTAAAGCATCATATGGTTGATGACTTCTGTCTTGCTAGCAGATTGGGGATGATTCATTCGAAGACACGTATGACTAAGCCAAAATAATTTTACCAAAATGTGCTTAGGATAAGGCATCCTGATTGGAAAGGGTTGAACAAGGAACACCATGCAGTTTATTAATTGCTCTGCAAAAAATAACTGGTGCAGATTGTCCGTGTATGGATGAGTAAAGTGATAAAGTGGCTATATTTGCTGAAACAGTCAAACCACCACCAAAATCATATCCGCCAGAGTTAGGAAGACCATCAATGAAATCCAGCGAAATATCTTCCATAATCCATTTGGAGATAGGCAGGCACTGCAAAATGCTTGCTAGAGAAAGTGTCTGATATTTATTTTGTTGACAAACCAAATCATTATGAACAAACAGCTTGACATCCTGTCTCATACGAGGCCAAAAAAAGTTGGATGAAAGTCGCTGTTAGGTTTTAAAATAGCTTTCATGTCTTCCTGACTATGTATCATGTGCCTCTGCCAATAAATTTTGATGCAAGGTTGGTTGGGTTGGAATGACAAGACGGTCCTTGAAAAAGAGCCTGTTGTCAACCAAATGGAAAGTTGTTTGGCCTTGGGATCCTGCTTGAGGGAAGTCAGCAACTTCTGAGTATACGGGTCTTTAACCAAAGCTTCTTAAGCATCCAAAAAATGCGGAGAGATGGGTATGACAAGAGTGAGTAGGTTAGCATGTTGGGGCCTCTGTGGAAGAGCATCTGCACCTTGATTCTCTTCTCTGCTTCCATTTTTGTAAAGCAAGCACTCGAGCTGAGAGTTCTCGGTCATAAGTAAGATTTATAGTGATTAGAAAAAGAGAAACCCTTACTGAAATATGCAATAGGGTGATCCTCTTTCAACAATATAGCTTGCATTCTTTCGGTTGAAGCATCGCATTTAAACTGTGAGACACTTGTTGAAATCTGGTAATTGTAACACAGGCACAGAAGTTAAAGCCATTTTAAGGTGCTGAAAGGCTGACTCAGCTTTGGAAGACCACAAGAAACTATTCTTTCATGTTAAATAAGTGAGCGGTCTAGCAATTAACTCATAATTACAGTCAAACCGCTGATAGCGACCTTTTAAGCCCAGAATTACCTGGAGTTCCTTGACAATGCTTCGGCTTGGGGCACTACAATACAGCTTTGATTTTGTGAGGGTCCACACCTACACCTGCTTGTAAATAGTCTCGATGCTGTCAAGGAGTGGGGATCTAGAAAACGATATCATTAAAGAAAACAAGAATAAAATTTCTAAGGTATTGGCGAAATAAATCATTTATGGCTGATTGGAGGGTGGATGAGTGTTGGTGAGGTCAAAAGCGTGACTACAAACTCATAATGAGTGGAATAGCTATGGAAAACTATCTTATAGATCAGCCAGGAAAACTTGAATCTGGTGATACTCAAAATGGAGGTCACGTTTAGAAAAGAATTGAGGCACATAAGGTTCATCCAGGAATTCTTCTATGTTGGGTATCGGGTATTTATCTGGGACAGTGATTTGGTTTAGGTTTTCGTAGCTGACGCAGAAAAGCTAGGTTGCATCTTTTTTCTTGACCAAAAAGACTAGGCTAATGAATGGGCGACTAAAGCCTACTTGCAGAAGGTTATTGACCTGTATTTTAATTTCAGTCTTTTGGTAAGAAGGATAAAATTGTATATTTGAGGATTTAGAATAGGCAAGGGTATGGCATGGGAATGGTTATGGAAAGGAGGCAAGCTGACTGGTTTGGTAAGTACATATCCAGATTCTTATATAAGCAATTGAATAGCCAAAGGAGTGCCAAAGGAAGTACACAAGGATTTTTCCTGTTTTGATAAACACTGTAAAGTGGCCTCTGTTTGCTTGACTTTGGGAACCCCTTGTAATTTGTATTCGCTGTCTCTTCAAATAAAAGATCAGGAACATCTTGTTTTAATTTGCTTGAATCATCATGGATGCTAGGTATTTCCATGCCCAACACTAAATCATTGCCACTGGTTGAAAAAGTAGTAATCCTCTATAATTGTTAAACTGGGAAGCTGTACTTAGACCTGCTGGCTAAATTGATTCCACTGTATCACATCACATTTCTTGTTTGGACCACAAATGTGGGCACTTGTTACACTGGCAATTGCATTTGGGTTACCAGGGAGTCAGCTATAATACTGCAGGTTGATCTATTGTCAACCAAGAGAAAAACTTTTCTGCCCAAAGTTCCTCAGAGCTTCATAGTGGTGCCGTTTGACTTAACCTAAGATGGTGTGGAATGAGATTTTGGTCATAGCTGTGGTGTTTACTTCTTCCTCTTGGACCTTAGCTTCATTTCCTCCCAATGCTTCTTCGTTGTCTGTGAGTTCCAAGAGTGGAAAGATGGAGTTTTTGCAGCAATGCTTGGGGGAAAATTTCTTATTACATCTAAAGCAGAGGTATTTTCCCCAGTGATTCTGCTAGTCGATGTCTTATGGGAGGAGCTATGATGGTTGATTCATCTGTGTCAGAGGAGTGGTCATCGACTCAATGGAGCGGGTGATCTGTTGATTATGCAATGGAGGGGGTCGGGTTTCATGTGATATGTAGGTTGAAGTAGAGTTGGGCCAACTAGGTGCTGTCTACTTGGGTTTCTTAGGTCCATGAACTGGCATGACTTGGACTCAATTTAAGGGCCAAACTCATGGTGGTCTAGATACTGCTGGGTTTGTGAATGCGTCCATTGGCCTTAAGTTCCGCTATGGTGCCATTAAGGAACACACTCAGAAGGCAGTGATTTGGCCAATTCTTGACTCAAGAAGACTGTTTGATAAATTCTTCGTTATACTCCTGGACTGTTTGTTGAATGCCGTGAAGATGCTCATTGGGGTTCTGGAATTCAGCTGGTCTGTGGTTTTCCTGCAATGCTTAGGTGAGCTCTTCCCAATACAGCAAGGCACACTCACTATCAATCCAAGCAAATAAATCGAGAGCGCCATCCTCCAGCCACATGGCAGTGATGTTGACCTTCAGCTTGTATTGAGTTTGGTAATAGCAGAAATATTTTCCGGCCTTTAGAATCCAACCACAGGGTTGGGTCACCTCCTTTGAATCTGGGAAATTTCATTTTTTGGGTCTGAGACGCTGTGAAGGACTCTTTTAAGTCACCAAGGGCTGTCCATGTCATCTTCTACTTCCCCTGTCTAATGAGATTTACCTTTTTTTCAAGGTCCCAAGCTGACTTCAGCTGTTTTGTGTTTGCCAGTGGCACCTCAGCTAGTTTCTATCAATTGGTTGGTGTTTGTTTGGGCTTTGAGCACAGCCACATCTGCCACCATGGTATCAATGACATCGAGTCAAGATATGATTGAAGCTAATTGTTGGGCAATAGGATTGTTGGGGGATTGACTGATTGGTTGGCAGGTGGGTCAGCAGGTTAGTTGGTGAAAACGGAGGAATAGGTAATCTCATGTTGGGTCAACATCGCCTTGATACCAAAACAACAGAAGCAGTAGAATGAAAATGAAATTACTAGAAATAATGGACTGAAGAGAGATCTTTTATTGGCAGAATAAAGTTTAAGGATCTTAATGAAGAAATTCCCCAATAAATGTCTACGTGTGTAGAGGATAAGGCTCCATACAAAAGACAAACACTTGATTGATAATCCTCAAACAGATCCTAGGTGGATGTACATACTAAATATCCCAGAAAGTACTATTTGCAAGCATGCAAACAAATTGCTAGATACTAGGAAATATATGCAGAGTGGCTAGGTGCAAAGTGGCAATGTGCAGGAGAAATTATGGGAGAGGTTGAACCATGTCTTCATTGAACCCTTAAACCCTTCAACCCACACGTGAGAAAAATCACACGTCTGGTTGAGTTGGACCTGGTCAAAACTTAAATAATCCTTATCCCCATGAGTCTTTCTTCTAGACTGTGTAGGGGCAGGCTCATATCACTGATTTTGGCCAATTTGTGTTATAAGGGAGCCTTTCGTTTCCCTTGTTTTCAATGTGAGCTGGCATTGTCAGTTCAGTGTAAATTCATGATCTTGTCACTTTTGTCTGTATCTTATGTTGCTGATTTCATTGGAGAAAGCAGTGTTATGATGTAAACATTTCATACTGCTTTTTCTTTGATGGCATGAGCTTGTCTTGTCCGTTGCTTTGTTGTAAGTGCTTGACATTTCTCTTTAAAACTATTTAGGATTTTTCAATGAGGAATGCAGGATTAGCTTTCTCTTTTTTCTTTGCCTAATTTAGTGCATCTATAATGGCCATGCAAATTTGTTGCACCAGTCCGCGTCATTACTTGCATTGTTATTTACCCTTGATGGTAGCTTCACTTTAATGACCTTTTTCTCTTTATGTTTGCACAGGCAAACTCTCCTATTAGAACTCTGGATGAACTCCATGTTACTGAAGTTGCTTCATTTCTAAACTTTTCATCAACTTCTGAGAGAAGAGGTATTGTGTGTGACGAGCCGGCTTGGTGCTCAAATATGTTAGAGAGTGAATCATCAACACAATGTTCACATGTTTCTTCCACGAGCATTGGAAAGTGCAGCGCCAACAGTGATATAGGATTCGGCATGAGAACAGGACATCGTTGCTATGTGATTACAGCCAGAGCACGCTCCTTTCTGTATCACCAGGTTTGCAATTCACCTCTTCTGCTCACCATTGGTTTCTGTAAATTTCTTTTCCTTCACCCTGGAATGCATTCTAAATCAATGGCCATCTTTGTGCTCTACATATTTATATAGAATATGAAATATTGAAAAACATTCTGCTATCATTTAACTCAGACTTCTATGTTATTCTTTTGAAAATATTTCAACTAAAATTTGGTTTGATATTGCTAATCTGGATGCCTATAAACACAGTTGGCAGATGGAATGACTACATATAACATGGGTTGATAGGATTAGCTTGATATTAATGTGCTAATGCACTATAACCTTGGAAGTGTGATGCAAGATTCAATTGCATCCAAATAAAATAGTATATATAGTAGTTTAATTAGTGGTAGTTGTAATGCTATCTTATATTTCCAAGTTGATGATCAATAATTTGTTAATGATTCATATAATGATTGCGTAATCTGTTGAGTTTCCTCGGTCAGATTGAGCTCTGCTCTCATTTTCAGAACTATTGCAGGTCAGGTTGCTTGTCGGTGTTCTAAAATGTGCGGGGACTGGGGAGTTGACTTTTAATGACGGTGTGTTTCTGTGTTACTTTCTACATGACTCCCAGTTCCTCATAAAATATTAACAATATTTTCTCCACTATGATGATGCAGTTGAGAGAATTCTGAATGCTAAAACAGTAACTGCTGCTAGTCCTATGGCTCCTGCCTGTGGACTGTATCTTGGGAATGTGAAGTATGAGCTCCCATGAAATTTCAAGGGATGAAACGACTTACTTTTTGATCTTCTGGTCACCCTACTTGCCTTGCTGCATCAGGCTCAGGTATTCTTCTAACGTTCTTGTTAACATCCAGCCTTTGTGGCTTTGACCAAAATGATGAAAATAAAACAAGTTTATGGTCCATTGCCTCAAATTATCTATGCTGGCTTGATTATGTGCATTATGATTCTGTTTTTTTTCTCTTAAAAGGAGAATAGATGCAGAGAAACACTTTTAGATTGAAAAAGTCCTGGAGATTTTAGTAAGACGTTATTTACTCTGTGAGGCGATTTCATTTGAAATGTTCTATTCAGTTTATTGAATTGTTATGGTAAATTACCTTTTAAATTATATCCAAATAATTTCAGTTAGGCAAAGTACGCTCATGAATATGTGCCATCTCGTCGTATTTGTCTATGCTTCATAGAGGTCAATTGACTATTCTCATGCTTATCATTTATGATATGATACAACTCAAATTTCTTAGAGTTTTAACATTGTCATGCATGAGATGCTTCATTTGGTGCTCTAGGTCCTTTTCATTGTGAAGCACCTTTATTTATTTGATGTTAACGTGCTTCCATATTTTCATCATATCAGTGGAATATGGTTCTATTGGTCTCCCGTAAATAAACCATGCTTAGAGAGTACTATTAGTATTTTCTCTAATATAAGCATGTCTAATGAGTTAAACGCGTTATCAGCCTTTGCAGGCGTGAATATGCTCTTCTACTCCAATTTTATTCAGAGAGGCTCGTCTTCTTTGATGTATGGTTGTATGAAAAGGCCCCAAGTATTACCTTAGATGCATTTTCGACTTGAATCGTTTCAGTTTACTTGAGGTGAGATGATCATTGTCAGTTATGCAGTCTCAACAAGTTCAAACGGACACATTTTCTTGAACTTAAACTTAGTTCAAGATTTCTATGGCATTTTCAATTGCCACCTGCTTATAAACCAAAAAAGTTTATTTCTATATTTAAGTTTTGTTGATCATATTTCCTTTTAATTTATGAATAATATAAATTGTTTGGCTATTGGCTATTAAGAGCTGGCACTAGTGACCTTGTTGTTATGATGTATCAGGACATTCTATGGTTTAAGATATACATTCTTGACAAGATGTTTACAATAGGGGTATGCGGCGTATGCCTGACAATTTGTGATGCCGAGGAGTTTTGTATTATCTAATATAATTAATTAAATACTTAATTAAAAAATCGAAAGAAATCCATTGTTTTATTTTTTTGAGAACAACTTCAACAAATTTTTGTATTATTTAATATATTAATGGAGTCTTCGCAGTTCGTCGTCCTTCAGTGGTTTATAGCCAAAAAATTTTTTAATACAAGTATTGATTTACATGAAATTTAGGTAAATGAAATTAGATCAATCTGATAATTTTATCCTTAAGATCTAGACAAACCTAATAAAATCGTTTTCCACATAATATATTAAAATTTCAAACTAAATTTATTTTATTCCAAAGTTATATTAAACGCAATATAAGTGTTTGCTGACTATAAATCACTATCTTTAAAAAAAAAAAAAAAAAAAAAAAAAAAAATAATCTATAAAAAATGAATTAGTTAATAAAAAACTTTTCTTCATAAGCAAAATTTAAATTCCATGAACTCCTATTTTAACTTCAAAAACATATTGAGACTCCTTAAAAAAAAAAATGACCAGCATGAAATATATTATTTTTAACAACAACAAGGGTGCTCAAGTTAATTAATTGGTAAAGCCTCAGTTATTTAAATAAATAGTTTGAGTTTCAAATAATATTTTAGTATTACTAAGAAGATTTGTTTGGATCTTGTTGTGACTCTCGGCATACTCGTGGTTTAAAAAACCTAAAAAATAATAATCAAATAATAATACTCCATAAATAATAAATAATAATAGTGGATGTCTCCGAAGAGACAAAAATAAAAAATAAAAACAAAAATAAATAATTAAAAAAAATTATTCACAGTATTTCACTCAATTACTCTGTACACCATCACATCTACTTTTTTTGCCTAGTTTTTTGCCTTGGGATTTCAAGAGTATGGTTTCATCCCTAGCGAGTAGCGTCATTAATGAATTATCAGCGGCGGGACCAGTTTTACGTTTTCCCGCGCTCTTTCCCCGCCCCTTTTTGTTTCTCTCCTCCCTTACCGTCTCCTTCCCCGCTACATCTCCGTCTCCCTCAAGTTTCTCCCAAAGATTCCAAGAATGGACTCAAGATCTCTGAAAAGGCCTAAGCTTGAGGTCGTTTCGCGCAACAATGGTGTGGAAGAAGGCAAGGAGGATCTTGAATCGCTCGTCATTCATCATACCTCAGAGGTCCAACATCTCAAAAAGCAGGTTTCTTTCTACCAATCCGAGGTGCCAATTCTTTTATTCTTTCTGTGCTTTTTTAGCCCCAGGTTTTTGGTTAATGTGCAATGTCGATGGTGGTTCAGTTGGAGGAAGCAGAGAAGAGACTGGTAGCGGCACAGCTGAAGCTTCGCCGTCGATCATCTTCATCCGAGTTGCAAGCTGGTAACCAGATTGCTGGGAATGGCTCTAGTTCTGGCGCATCATCTCGTCCACAACTTCTCATACCTTCAGTTGATCGCTCTTCCAAAACTCCCATGGCTGCCAAGGGCCCTTTGTTGATCGGATCAACACCAAAACCTACGTCTCGCTTCAATGCGGAGGATTCCAGGGTTGGGTCATCGAGTAGACCGACTGCTTCTTTAGGGTCACAGACGAGGCATAAGATAGGTATTGATGTTTATCTTTGGGTTTAAGAATTGTTGTCTGATGGAAATTCGCTGAAAATTAATCAGCTTTCTTGTTTTCTTTGTGCTGTTGTAGAACAAAAGGATCACAAAGACTTGATCCCCGGTGTAGGCAATTGCTCATCAGCCAGGTTGTTTAACTTTGCACCTATGGCGGGCATCCCTAGTCGGCACAATCGGAAAATAAGATGCCTTGAAGCAAATCCAACTGATGATCGAATGTTTGTGACGAGGTAGCTTTAGTGTTGTATCTTTTTTAATTATCTTTTTGAAAATATTTATCATTGCTCTGTTTCATCTCCTTATTTACTGTCTGTAAGCTATTTTGTCCTCTGGATATTATTAAGGTCTTTGTTATTTGCCATTTTTGTCCTCCCATCATTTTATTGCTCCTTTCTGAAGTTTTTTAATTTAATTTGACAGTTTACAGGTTTAATTGTAACTATTGACCCCCTTTATGTTATTTTTTTTATAGCTCAATTTAACACATCTTTTTCGTTTTTGTTTTTGATGATTGTGTAGTGCACTAAACGGAACTGTAAACATATGGAAATTGCAGGCTGATGGGTTAGTTTCTTCCTTGATTTACTTTTGTTCTTTGAGATATTAGTTGTTTCTTGTTCTTCAAGTAATATGCTACGCATACTGTATTTAATGTCTTTTATGCGTATTGGGTCTTATTTATTACATGGTAATAGTTGTTCCTGGTACACGTAATTCGTATCTATATTCTTTATTGCTTGATAGTGAGTTTTTTGTAAGATGTTACATGGTTTGATTCTTCAAGGATATATTGAGGGGGTCACTTCATTCTATCTTTTTGTAATTTTCTAAATCCATAGATAAATCATAGTCTTGTCTTTCAAACCTTTGTGTGTGTGTGTGTGTGTGTGTGTGAGAGAGAGAGAGAGAGAGAGAGAGAGAGAGAGTAAACAGATGAAGCTATGACTAAATTCTTAGTAGATTTCTACCTTGATGTAAGCGAGAGAAAAGAAATACGAGGTTATGATAAATTCATCATTCTACAACAACCTTATTTGTGGCCTGAATATTTAAGCTTAAACTTGCATTAGAAAAGAAGTCTTCAAAAACCGCCAAAGTAATTCACTTTTTGGTTGGTTTGGGTGAGTGCAGCGATGAACTATCATGTGAAATAAGAGACTCTGGTGTTTTTCCCTCATGCTATTATATTTGTCGTTCTTGATGATTGGAATAAATAATCCTCATTTCCAAGTGACCATCATTTTTTTTTCTTTATCCTTCTATTCTTGACATTAATGTTCTCACATGACATAACTGTTATTTAGAATATCCTTTTCAAATATATGATCAATATCCAACTTCAAATATGAATGATTTCATTGTTTTAACATCATGTTTGTATCTGGAAGAATGAAATACATTTCACAGCTAATTCCAGATTGATTGGTGTAGTGGACACTTCAAATCTAAATTTAAAATTTAACTGGTGGATTTTTTTAAGGAATATAAAAAACATATCCTTTTATTTGACATGGAAGTTTGCCTACTTATTTTGTTTACTTTATTGTTAAACAAAACCTTATTGTTGATTGCCTTTATTTTGTTAACATTATTGCATCTTAGTTAAATTCTTATTTATGCATGCATGTAAAGATATTGTTTGCCTCTTTTGTGACTATGCTTAGAAGGTAAGAAGTAATTATCGTATGGAACTCAAATCTATTTGCAATATATCATATGTTTTTTCTTAGCTATAAGGTGGAAAAACTGTTGTAGATGTTTTTGCCAGTCTTTTGATACAGATTTCATATTTTGTTTTCAATTACATTCTCCTAAATTTTTTCAAGTTGTGTACTTGCAGGTCCAAGCCTAATGCGCTGTTGCTTAGCACCATAGATTGTGAAATTCCAGAAAGAAAGAAATGGCCAGAAGATCTAGCATGGCATCCAAATGGAGAGATGCTTTTTTGTGCTTATGGTGCTGATGGTGGCGGCCCTCAAGTTTCAACTGTAGATCTCAAAGCTACAGGGAAAGTAAGTGCTGGTTGTAGTGTTTGAAGTCCATTCTATGTTATGTGAAATTGCTTGTGTGTGTCATATATACATATGTATAATTGTAGTTTTATGAAATATATGCCTATGGTGGTTACTCAAGGTTTTTATGCAAATAGAAACTTCCAAGTGATTGTAAGTTCATTTTGATTTCATACTTATTTTTGTAATTATAATTTTCTCTTGGAGCATCAAGTTTTATGATATCCAATTTTAAAGGGGTTTTCTTGGTTGGGGTTCTCAAAGTTTGAGTTGGTTTCGGAGGGCAAATTTTAAGCAATTTGACCAAGTTGACTTATTACTACTAGTAAAAAGTAAATACTTTGTAATTAAAGTTATTTTTCCTAATATACGATAAACGGTTATAAATAATTAATAAAAATTTAATGCTAGTTACTATATTAGTTTAATTAATTAAATATTGTGAATCGTGGTACCTATTACAAGTTATTCCATTGGTCCATTTTGATTGAAGTGTTGGTATAACTTTGGGATAAAGTAGGTTATTCCAATTTATTCCATAACCAAACATAGCCAAATGAATTCTTGGTGAACAGTGCATGTTAATGTTGCTAAAAATTCCTGTTTTCACATTCAATATGTAGCTATTTGTCATTCTTGGGTCATATTTCCTGTTTGTATTGGTGAACATTGCATGTTAGTACACATCAGTCAACAAAAAGTAGCTTGTTTGTATTTCTTTTTTATTCTTGTATGCATATATATATCCCTTTTATGTAAGTTGTAGTATATCTAAATGTTTACTAGTACTAATAAATTCATTGCTTCAGTGAATATTTTTAAAATGATTATACATTTCAATAAAATGATTGTTATACCGCAATATTTGTACATCTGCACTCACATGAGCATTGTACTTCCTGTCTTGCTTCTTCTAAATGTTGTTTATTTTTGTGGTTGTTTCTAAACAGGATAGGGTTTCCTTCCTAGATAAAAAACCTCATTTGAAGGGTACTATAAATAGCATAATATTTCTCCATGGTATTGATATGTGTTTTGCTACTGGCGGGAGCGATCATGCAGTTATATTATGGAAGAGAAGAAATGGTTTTTGGAAGCCCAAAGTTCTACACCAAAATCAACATTCTTCTACTGTGAAAGGGGTTGCTAGTTTACAGCACATGAAGATTTTATTATCAGTTGGTTTAGATAAAAAGATTATTGGTTTTGATATATTGGCTGATAAATGTGGATTTCAGCATCAAATCAATCACCAATGTATGAGTGTTCTACCAAATCCATGCGATGTCAACTTGTACATGGTACAAACAAGGTAAGAACTTCTTACTTATAGTATATTGGAGTTTTTTTTAGCAGATTATGTCTTTTTCTTTTGGCATTTTTTTTTGAACTTTTCCATCAAAATTTTCAACCACCAATGGTTTGTTGCTTTAATCGTCATTTACATTATCATGTGAAGTCTATTTTTCTTAGATATTTTCTAGCATTACGTTTGTTTTCATATATGAGATTTTGTCATTTCATCAAAATTTTCATAATTATAAATGTGATACAGATGCATACTAATATATTAATTCAAGAGTTGGCCCTAACAGTGGGTTTATTATTTGAATTCTGTGACAACTGTTCCCATTCCTTATTTGCTATTAACTGTATTGCTTGTTTTATTTGTGATATTGTATCTATTGCACTCTATATGAAAACTTCTAGGCAGTTTAGGGCATGCAGTCATGCAGAAGCCATTATAAGATTTTTTTTTTCTTTTTTTTTTGTTCTATTCATGTCATGTTTTATAATTCGTTTTTTTGCAGTGAACATGGGAGGCAGCTTCGCCTGTATGACATACGGTCAAGAGAAAGAGAGATTCATACTTTTGGTTGGAAGCAGAGCAGTGAATCTAAGTCTGGACTGATTAGCCAATCATGGTCTCATGATGGGTGGCATCTATCATCAGGGTCTCTAGATCCCGCAATCCATTTATTTGATATTAGGTGCAATGGAAAAGGGCCTTCTCAAACCATCCATGCACATCAACGGAGGGTTTTCAAAGCGATATGGCACCAGTCCATTCCATTGATGACTTCAGTATCCTCGGATCATAATATTGGCTTGCATGAGATGGAGTGACCCATATTATGGAAGCTGCCTTTGTGTTTTGTCGTCAGTGGGTATTTTGGTTGTTACAGCTGCTGTGTTTTGAGTGGCATGTATTGTCAGTTGGTGTATGTCCTCTTCTTTTCTGAAACCAGAAATGTTTGATGATCTTAATATGTGAGCTCACTGAGCAATGAAAGAAAGCAGTTATCAATTTTCTGTGTTTTCCCATTTGGTCCATATTTAGTCTTAAGATGTGCATGTATATCATTTCAGGTTGCAGTGATGTTTGTTAATTAAAACTGCAGGATGCTTGCGTTGATGTTTGCTGATTAAAACTGCAGAATGGCAGTGATGATGTTTGCTAATTAGAACTGCAGGATGACAGTGCTGATGTTTGTTACTTAAAACTGCAGAATGACAGTGATGTTGTTTGTTAATTAAAACCGCAGGATGCAGGATGATAATTAATTATGCCTATTATGCCATTAATATCAACAGAATTTATATGTTGTTTTCAATTGAAGTCTGGAGCAATGGTCAGTGAGCAGAATGATAATTATCATTTATATTCTGTTTTCATCTGAAGTCGAGCAATAGTTTTAACAAAAAGAGTGGGTGAGCAGCCGAGGAGGGATGGCAATAAACCCCATGCCCGATCTGACCCGATCTGAGTTTGATGGGGAAAACCCGATTTGATTGGGTTTCGGGTCGGGTTCGGGTAAAACCCCGACTAATGTAAAACAGGTATGGGAATCCTGATACCCGACTTAAACCCAAACCCAACCCGAAATTCAATTAATTAATATATCTAATTATATATATTCAATTTTTTTGTTAGGATTTTTTAAATTTCTACTTTATGGTTTTGAATTTGTGTTGTTTTGAATGTCTATTTTCAAATTCCTACTCTACGGTGTTCATTCAAATAAAAAAAAAAACTATGATTTTGGATTGACATTTTTAATTTTTACTTGATATTTTAATTTAATTTTAAATATTTTAAAATAAAAGTACCGGTGGACAGGTATTCCCGCGGGTACCCGATTACCAGTCGGATGCGGGTGTGGGTTGGGATTTTAAAAATCAGGTTTGGGTATATAGGGAAAGGGTAGTGGGTTCGAGTGCAAGTATGGTAAAATTTGTATCTGATCCGTTGCCATCTCTACAGCTAAGTATTGGTATGCTGGAGGGAGTACATAACAAGGGCTGTTAATGTATGGGTAATTGTTATTTACCTTGATTTTCACCCCATTAAAAAAAATAATTCATTTGAGCCTTGTGCATGCTGGCCATGATAGTACTGTAAGTCTGTATCAAATATGGATTTCCAGGATTACACACTTTATTAAAAATAAAAATTTAAAATTAAAATTTACAAATAAAGTTGATTTCTTATGAACTTAAAGTTTTTAAGAATTTTGATTAATTAAAGAAACTAGACTAATTGATTGGTAGAGATATGTACAAAATAATTTTTTTTTATATTTATTAAAAAATTTCATTGATAAATTATATATGATGTCAATCATTGCATTTTTTTTTATAATTAAGAAGATATTATACATGCATAAAATCTAAATTCTATAATTTTGAAATGATTATTTAAACATGCTTTAACTCAGTGAAAAAAATTATTTATTATTTTATCCAAAAAAAAAACAATAATATTTTTATCAATAAATTACTTGAGGCATATATTTGTTTTTCTTTTAAATTTTTGGAATGAAACTGTTTGAGATAAAACTCAAATCTTGTGAAGAAGTGTTTATGATCAAATATCTAAAGGATTATCTTTATATTTAAGATTTGTGAAACAAGAAAACAAGTTTCAAATTTTAACTTTAGAAAATTTTGATACATATCTGTATATAATATATATTATGAATTTAAAAGTTAAATATTTTATTTATTTAATTATTTATTTAATAGTGTAGCCAAGCCACCCAGAAAAAGTTAAACTATGACATTTTTTATCTTCAAATACTCATTTTATCCAGGGCATTCAAATTAGTAACATGCAAATAATTGTAAATATGAAAATTAATATAAAGTTTACATCGCACTAAATCAAAATTTATATAAAAATAAATAAATCCATTTCTCAACAGACCCAATTTCAAGTTGCTTCATCTAATTTATCAATACACACATATATATAATTTATTTTATTTTTAAAAATATTATTTTGTGGTTATATGTCACAACCAAAAAAAAGAATAATTACTTTCTAATCCCTGAGAATTTTCATTCTTGCTGTTCAATCCCTCTGATGTTTCCATTTTCAAAAAAGTCCATCTTTTATTGTTTTCATTTTTTTCAGTCCTCGCGGTCAAAGCTGTCAATTAATTAAATGTGAAATGTCACACTTGCCCTTGTCTCAAAAGCAAACATTTGAGAGATTTTCCCTCTATATCACATCCACTTTTGGAGGAAAGTTAAAAAGCAAATTCAAAGGAAGTGTACAATATCACAACTTTTTCAATTATTTTTATCTTTTTCTTTTTCATCATCTTCTTCTTCTTCATCTTGTTGTTAAACTTTTCATTTTTTTTGTCCTCTTTTGATTCTTCATTGTCTTTATTATTATTTTATAACTTCTTGAGGCCTAGAAAAGAACTTTCTTAGGTTCGTCATTGTCTCATTTTTTATTTTCCATTTTGTAGATGCCGTGGGGAAAGCTTTTTGAGGTTTTTCATCTTCTCATCTTTTATAGTAACTAACAATCGATAACCTTTATAGTTTTTTCAAATTCCATGCAGGTGTTCATAATCAACTGAAACCTTTTGTGCGAAGGAGCGATATAAAGGAGAAAGACGTATGCTTTTAATTCATAGTGTGGAGTTCATGGAAAATAGTAATGGGTGACATATGTGAGTGGTGGGTACTAGACATTTCTCGTGTAAGGATGAAGTTCATGACACCTACAAAACGCTTTGCCGAATCGAGTGCCGGTTACCTTTAATTTGCATGTTTCTGTGTAATTAAACGCTTTTATGTGTATTAAATTCACTTCATGTGCTTCCTGTAGTAATATTATTCGTTTCTGTTGGTTTTTAAGTTTGGTATGTAATAAACGTTGTTATTGATATTGTTTGTGTTATGCATTGTCATGCATGGACTCTTTCTCAGCAAGCATGAATGCCGACGTCGAGACTTTTCTATCCCAACATCCTCTCGCGGGGGCGCTCAGTATTGGCATCATTGAGAATGATGGTGAGAAATTTAAACACGAGTTCTTCTCATTTAGGGCTTATTTGTTAGGGTTCAAGTAGGGGTACAGGCCATTATTTTTTCTTGACGGAAAGCATTTACTAGGTAATACCTCAGGATTCTATTAGGTGGAACTGATAAAGATGACAATGAGGGTATCTTCCATGTAGCATTCTCTGTGGTTGACAACGAAACAAATGAGAATTAGACTTGGTTTCTTGCTACTCTCGAGGAGACATTATACGGTCAAGACAACTACGCAGAAGTTATTACATTCATCTCGGATCGATCCAAGGGTCTTGTGAACATAGTTGCGAGAGTCTTCTTTTCATCGGCGCATGGTTATTGTCTACGCCATTTGGAGGCCAACTTCATGAAGTCCAATGGCAGACTTAGGAAAGCATTGAAAGAACAATGTTGGGCACTAATCGTCAAAACGCGTACACATCTAAGGAGCCCAACTATGTAGTCAGTGAACTTGCATCTACTTCGACCGATGCACACGTTTGATTGTTACACAAGTCTGACATTGATCATTGGTCTAATTATTTGTTAAAGGGTATATGGTGGTGCGAGATATACTCAAATGTAGCGGAGTATTTCAATGTTTATAGAGGTAAGACATATGCAGGTAACGAGCATGGTCGATTCTAAAAGGTTAGATTAAATCTACAGTTTAATGATTTTCTATGTATTAGTAAACGGTAGTGTGTAAAATTTGTCGTTAGTGTGTAAACCCATTTGTTCCAATGTAGTACTAGACGGTCATGTGTAAATAAAATTGTTAATGTGTAATACTTTTCATACCAGTGTACCATCTAACGTTAATGTGTAAAATAGTATATTCCTATGTATTATTTTAGGTTTGTGTATATGATATTACATTCGTGTGTAATATTATCACTACATGTGTAGTAAATATAGTTAATGCGTAAAATCGTACATTACTATGTATTATTATAGGTTTGTATGTAACATTAATTGTTTATATAAATTACCAACTTTTAATTAGCTTCTCGCATATTAATGAGCATGTTTAAACTTATGAATATGCTAGCTGAGCGGTGCGAAGTGTCAGCCAGGTGGGATACATACCTTTGCCCTGAGATATGCAAGAAGCTTCAACAAATTGTTGAAGACAGTCTGTTTTTGCAGGTGGACTGATCAATCGATGACACTTACAAAGTGGTTGACCATCACAACAGTGTTGTCAACCTATGGGTTCGGAAGTGCTCTTGCAGGAGATGAGACATAATCGTCGATCCTGTAATGCAGATATTATGGATTAATAATAAAAAATCCTTTATGTAGTTATTTTACCTATTTTGAAGTTTTTGTACTGTCTATGTGTAAGTTTACATGTAGTTATATCTATACTTTATGTGTTTCCTATGTAATAACATGTGTTTCTGTGTAGTGTTTCATGTTTTTGTGTAATATATAGTGTTCCTATGTAAGTATGTTTCTTTTTGTGTAATTATGTTTGTTTCTATGTAGTTATAGTTGTACTTGTATGCTATACGATTTTTTAGTTTATCGTTATATTTTCTTATGTATATGTGTTTCCAATATTATGAATTTGTATTTGCGCAAATGTTTACATGCTGAAATAAAGATTTTACCTACAGACGAATAAATAATAAATAATAAATATATATAAATAAAATAATAAATGATAATAATAAATTAAGAATAATAATAAATAAATAAATAAATAAGAATAACATTAATAAATAATAAATAAATAATAAATAATAAAGAAGAAATAAGAAATAATAAATAATAAATAAGAAGAAAAAGAAGATGGAGGGTATTCTCGTTATTTTGCATGGTTGGAAAATTTTCTCTATTTAGAGGGTGTTCTGGTAATATATTGTCATTTAACCCCATATTTCATACTGTTTGTGAAACCTGGATTAGAGGTGGGCACGGGCCGTCCGGCAACCCGGCCCGTGCCCGGCCCGGAACCGGCCAGCCGGGTCATTGACCCGGCGGGCTGTTCGATGACCTCGTAACCGCCCGTCTCGTAGATGGGCGGTTGCAGGGTGAAACTTCTTCAACCCGTGGCCCGCCGGTCCAACCGCCGGGCCAAACCGCTGGGCCCGACCCTAACTAAAACCGGGTTGCAACCCGGTTCCCAACCCGCCGGGTCAACTCGGCGGGTTGGGCCCGTTGAAGCTGGGCTTCGACGGCTTTGAAGCCAACGGCTATGAATTTTTTGAATTCATAGCCGTTGGCTATTTTATTTTATTTTATTTTATTTTAATTTCAAATTTCAAATTTTCAGAATTTTTTTTTTTAAATTCTTATAAATTTCTATATATACCCCCACCCCACTATTATTTACTTTTTACCAATTATTACTCTCTCCCAACTCTCTACTCTCATGCTCTCTTAATCTCCTACTTTCATTCTCTCTTAATCTCACTCTCTCAAGGCATATTATTTGGATTCTTGGAGTTTAATTATTTCAAGTCAACATTATCAAGGCTTAATATTACAAGTTGGAATTTTGGAGATTTGGAGTGGTTCAACTTTGGTTTTTCTCTTAATTTTTAAGATTTCGGAAGTTCCCAATTAACAAGGTTGGTGATGATTTATTTATTTTTATGTTTAGTTATAGTTTCCTAGGCTTGTCTTAATTTAATCATGCAAGTATTAGTTGTATTCTTTATATGTTTATTTTAATTATTAGTTTAGACTTGTGGACATATAAAAAATGCATGAAATTATTATTTGTAGTTTTGGACCTTTGGTTGATTTTTTTTATAAATATTTGGATGAAATTATTATTGTAGACATGAATAAAAGTATTTGTTGAAATTGTTGATATTTATTTTAATTATTATTTTAGACTTGTGGACATATAAAAAATGCATGAAATTATTATTTGTAGTTTCCATAGAGTTGTTTTTTTAAATAATTGTATGAATTTATTTTTGTAGACTTGAACAAAATTATTAGTTATATTCTTCATATTTATTTTTATTATTAGAATGGATATGTGGTATTTTTAAAAAAATACATGAAATTAATATTTCTAGTTTTTGTAAACCTGGTTTTCTTTAATATTTGCATGAAATTATTTTTGTAGAATTGAATGATTTTTTTTTTTGCATTTATGATATTAATTTTTATTATTAGTTTAGAGTTGTGGTTTTTTTTTTAAAATGCATGAATGTATTTTTTTATGGACTGTATGTAAAATTATTTTTTTAACTTGTGGGAGTTTTAAAAAAAGTAGACTTGGTTTTTCTTTAATATTTACATGAAATTATTTTTTTGTGAATGAATTTTTTTGTTTTTTTGTTTTTTTGCATTTATGATATTAATTTTTATATTATTAGTTTAGAGTTTTTGTTTTTTTGAAAAAAATGCATGAATGTATTTTTTTATGGATTTGTATGAAATTATTTTTTTAACTTGTCGGAGTTTTAAAAAAAGTACATGAAATTAATAATTCTAATTTTTTTGTAGACTTGGTTTTCTTTAATATTTGCATGAAATTATTTTTTTGTGAATGAATATGTGCATTTATGATATTAATTTTTTTATTATCGGTTTAGAGTTGTGGTTTTTAAAAAAATGCATGAATGTATTTTTTTATGGACTTGTATGAAAATTATTTTTTTAACTTGTGGGAGTTTTTAAAAAGTAGACTTGGTTTTCTTTAATATTTGAATGAAATTATTTTTGTGAATGAATTTTTTTTTTTGTTTTTGTTTTTTGCATTTATGATATTAATTTTATATTATTAGTTTAGAGTTTTGGTTTTTTTTTTGAAAAATGCATGAATGTATTTTTTATGGATTTGTATGAAATTATTTTTTTAACTTGTGGGAGTTTTTAAAAAGTACATGAAATTAATAATTCTAATTTTTTTGTAGACTTGGTTTTTCTTTTAATATTTGAATGAAATTATTTTTGTGAATGAATTTTTTTTTTTTTGCATTTATGATATTTATTTTTATTATTAGTTTAGAGTTGTTATTTTTAACTTGTGTATGCATTTTTTTAATATTTGCATGAAATTATTATGTGTAGTTTTTTTGTATACTTATAAATATTTGCATGAAATTATTTTTGTAGACTTGAATGAAATTATTTGTAGCATTCTTATATATTTAATTTCATTATTAGTTTTAGACTTGTGTATGCATTTTTTTTAATATTTGCATAAAATTATTTTTGTAGACTTGAATGAAATTATTTGTAATATTGTTAGATATTTAATTCAATTATTAGTTTTAGACTCTGTAAATACTTGTTAGATATTATTTGTTGTAAACTTGAATGAAATTAGTTGCTGTATTCCTAGATATTAAAACATGGTTTCACGGGGTGGATCCTCTCGAGGAAAAAGCATTGTTGGATCGGCTTCCACTCCCACACCACCTACTCAAGAAAGCAATCCATTTCAAGATTTTTGAGAGCCCAATAGAACAATCGGCACCGGTTGATGTACCCTCACAAAGCCGGACAAGCAACCAACTCCACGTAAATTACCCTCAAATCTAACATTTTTTTAAAACTCATTTTACAAAATTGTATAATAATGATGGCATTGTAACACATGGTAAATGTAACTATTATGGTTCCGAATTTAAACATTGTAAGGGTGGAGGGTATGGCACATTCAATGACACTTGGAGAAGAAGCACCCGGACAAGCTTGGACATGCCCGATCACGATCACAAATTCGATTCACTGTGGATGAAGGTGCAGGGTTCTCGATCATCTCTATTTACATTTTCGCAAGCAAAAATACTGGGGATAAAATTTGCGGAGACAATTTCCGTCGGCGCTTGCCGTTCAACTTCACTTTGAGCGGTGTCAAGTTCAAGAATGCATCAATGACACACTACAGCAGGGCATGCAAGAAGGTTTCACAAAGGACAATTCAAAGAACAATATTCAAACAATACAAGTTTGGTAGAGAACAACTTTGTGAGTATTTTTCGTACTTTCAACTCTTCGGTTTCTTTTATGTTCCGATGTTTTTTTCATGAAAAATTCTTTTTATGGGTATTACTGCGACATTGGGTTGATGACAAGTGGAACATCCAAAAGCGTGTTCTCGCTTTTTAGGGTGTTCAACGAGTCTCATAGTGCCGATAATTTTTTTATAGACTTATGCGTGGAGTTATCGAAGAATTTGGTTTAATGTTTAAAAATTTTTTTCGATTTCTTTCCGATAATGCCTCCGCTAATACTGGCCTCAATTACACCTCTAGAAGATTTTTTTGAGGCCTTCATGTGGTGGCAAATATTTTCATATAAGATGTGTTTGTCATGTTTTTAAACTTATGTGTGCAAAGTGGTTTGGAAGAGCTTAAAGAATTTGTACTCCCCGTTAGGGAAGGTCGTAGCTTATATGGGAAAAAGCATGACCCTCATGAAACAATGGGCTCGCTATTGTAAAAGCACATAACATGAGGGTCGAAAAATTCCCTAAAGATGTCAAAAACAAGATGGAACTCAACTTATCGGCTTCTTAGTGCAACATTTCCCTATAGGACATTGTTGACTAAGTTTGTTAATGATTCCTTAGTTGGTTTTTTCTTTATATAAGTATAAGCTGGGTAATTATCGCTCAGTATTATTGATTTGCTTGTGGTTTTTTTAACACATGTACTAATTTGTTTTTCCCAAGTTTATTTTTCCTACTTCCCATTTATTTCTATATGGTCTCTGTTGACGTGGGTGAAAAAAATTTTTGGAAGTTTAGATTAGATCCACAATTGTTTTTGTGCGTTAATCACTATGAAAATGAAATGGTTGTCTTATTATAAAAAAATATACCTCCTATTGCTTTTAGTTGCATTTGTTCTTGATCCAAGGCAAAAGCTAGAAGGTTTGCACGAATATTTGGACGCATATTACAAATTCTTAGGATTCAATGGAGGACAATATTCCCAACCGGTTCCCATGAGCTTGCCCATGAGCGACGTGGATACTCAAGAATCTAAACTGGACTCCGACAACATTGTGGATGTCAATGAAATTGTTGTTGATACTAGGAGTCAACTTGTTAAATTATATGATAGCTATTGTATTAGATATAGTCATATAGTTCCACAGGTTGTACAGGAGGTAGTAGGACAATCTAGCAGTGGTGGGGGAGAATCATTCCGGCAGAGGCGAGCAAAGAAGAAACCAAGGGGATCACAATATACAGAGCTCGACTTGTACTTAAACACAACTTTCCGGTTCTCAGAAGAAATCAACACAGACATGACTTTCAACGTCCCTCAATCGGGTGGCAAGGTAATGAAAAATCCGTACCCCATTCTTTCACTAATGGTAAAGGATATTTTTGCGTGTCCTATGTCTCTGATGGCTTATGACAGCGACTTTTTAGCGCAGGTGGAAACATGTTGGATTTGACACGTTCGCAATTGACTCCACAAAATATTGAAATTCAAGTTTGCACAGATGACTGGAAACGTGCTCAAGTTTGGCAATAAGAAGCAGAAGAAGGAAGTCCAGATGCTAGTGATTTCTTCTACACAGATAACATGATGAGCACACTCGACTCGGCGATCATTGAGTCCCGAGCCAGAGACCTAGATGGTGCAGATTAAGTAAGTGGGTGACCGATTATAATGTGTAATAGAACTACGTGTGCTTTGATTCCTCTTACACCCAGGAGGATACGTAAGCAACTTAATTCGCATGTAAGCGAATTAAGTCCCAGTTTATTTCCAAATTTAGTGTAATTTTTAATTTTTTTAGTGAAATTTAGTGTAGTACGTGGGACGTATCCTATTACTTGGAAACTTGTAGTGCTTAATTTTTTGGGGTCTTAATTAATTCATTTTTTTCTATGAAATTTTCTGAATTTTTTCTTGAATTTTCACAAATTTTCTCATTTTTTTTGAATTTTTTCTGAATTTTCTGTAATTTTTTTAAGGTGGGCCACGACCCGGCCCGCCGGGCCCAAGCTGCGGGCCGACCCCGGGCTCACCCGGCGGTTGGCCCGCCGGGCCAACTTGGGAGCCGAGCCGGTTCCGGGCCCGATTTCATGTGACCCGGACCCGCCGGGTCCGACGGTCCAACCCGACCCGCCGGGTTCTAGACCTATCCGGGCCGGGTCCGGGTCAGTGGGCGGTGAACTGGATCCAGCGGGTCGGGCCCGACGGGCCCGATTACCCGGCCCGTGCCCTCTGGATTAAAGAAAAGACAGGAAAAGTGCAAACTTTTGAGTACTATTAAATACTTTTCCAAAAAAAAAAAAATCACTTTCCCACATTGCCCCCTCACTATTTTCCTCTTCTGTTTGGAAGGAAGGGAAAATTGAAAAGAGAAAACAAATATACATATTTTTAATAGGATTATTATTGCAGATTTGCAGGGGATATAGGCTTTTAAAAGATTGCAATTTTCTTATTTTATATTGATATTATTTTTGAAAGTTGGATACATTAGATAACGATCTTTGCTTAAGCCCTTGGAAATAGGTCGACAGATTCGGTCTCTCAAATTCTCCTCCATCTCGGAGTTGTAGTCTTCCTTTGCAATCCCTAAACAAGAATCAGGGTATAGGATTTGATTGTCAAGCTGCTATTCAGCATTAGGTATTTGTTAATAAGCCTGCATTTATTTATTTATTTATTTATTTTTTTGTGGTGTGTTTGTTTCTAATTGATTAATGGTTTGTGGTTTGTTCCTTTTGTTCTTTCTGTGTTTTTTTGTTTTTCTATCCAGAGGATTAAGGGAGAATATTTACACTGGATTTCCTCTCCGTTTTACTTTTATGCTCGGATCATAGAACTGGTCCTCGCACAGAATGAGGTATCAATTTGGTTGAATTTTTTTAATTTTTAATTAGATGAATTTTGTGAGTAGTATTGTTGAGGTGCCATTTGACTGTTGCACGTTCCTCATTAAAATATTGTTTAGGAGTAATTTGGTAGGTTTTTTGAAATGGTCTTTTTTTTTTCTCTTTGAAGCACCCGTTCTTGACTTCTTGGTTGCTACTGAATATTCTTGGAACAGTTTTTGTTTAGTTTATAAGAAAAAAAACTTTTGTTTAGTCCGTGTTCCAGATTGAAATCTTGTTTGGAAGTGATTTTGGGGTTTCTTTAATGAAATCTCCTTTTCTTGAATGCCAAAATCTGCCTTGTTAATGAAAATTCCTGAAACAATTTGTTTTCTCTTTTGTAATTGGTGTAAATGTGCCCTGAATTCAGCACTTTTGGTTGTTTTGTTCCATCTATTAGAAGTTCTCAGGAGTTGTTATGTATAACAGCCCTAGTCTATTTTATCATTATTTTAGAAACCTGATATCTGGTGGTTTTGTTTATGTTTTACATTTTTGAAACCATTTATGATAGAGTATTCACATTTTATGTGGAGACAATACCATCTTTCTTCCAGGAACTATTAAATTTGCAATTTCTTTTAAACTCATCCCTATACCTCCTATCTGTGAGAGGCATTTATTTTCATAGGTACTGATTTGGAAGGCATGAGAGGGGACTTCTCTAACTTGGTTCTTTTACTACAATTCTCAAGTAAATAGAATGTTTTAGTTTGGTAGGATCCAATAGTGAAGTCATTGTAATATCTTACATGGAGTGATGCATTCGGAAATCAAGAAATGATGTTGCTTGAGACTGTAGTGTCCTTGCAGTATTTTTGGAATGGATTTGTTTGATCAGAAGAACTCATTTCATCACATTTAAATTTGAATTTTCTCTTCTCTTTATGGATTCTGGAATTTTCTCTTTCTGGATTTGCTTTTGATCCAGAAAGGCCTTTTGGTTTGGGAATATTTGTTTTGTTTGCATGTAATCCTAGTCGTGATGAAGATTAAAAAAAATATGGCACATAGAGTCACTACTAGATTGGTTGGCTATGATCTTAGTGAGTAAAAACCTCGAGTAAAACTTTGATATCGGTAGAAGCAAGCATCAGATTCTTACCTTCTGATGAGTATTTCAAACCTTATCTAACTAATGTTCTATATTACTGCAAACAAAGGAGAACAATGAATCAAAACTAAAATCTAGGATAGAGAAAATCTCCAATGGTTTGAGTGGTGTTGGTGTAAGAGATGAAAATCAATTAAGTAAAAAAATTCCATTATATGATTACAAAGGAAACATTGAAAAACTTAAATTGCAAAAGTTCAAAACAACCTCACTTAGGTTCTATTGGGAACAAGTATAAAAACACATATGAAGATAATTATTTACAACATCATAATCCCAATTAAGTGAATAACTCTACTAAATAAACTCCAATGCTAGTAGAGCTAAATCAAGACTTGTTTCTACAATAAATCATGAAGTGTTTAGGATGATCAAGAGCATATTCAAATTTAGACTATTCATAAAAAAATATATATGTAGGTTCTGTCATCAAGATAGGTATGTTCTATAGATAGGAAACTAAATTCTCTGCTTTCAGTCTAATAACTTAATGTAAACTAAGGAAACTCTCTTTATTATTCTTGGTTATCCCATTGTAAGATTGACACATTTTCAGCATGAAGTTAGGGATTCTTGTGCAAGTGATAAACTAGCATACCCAATGTAAAGGATGTTGTGAAAAACCATAATTGCTAAACATACTCTTGATTTTGCATTAGTAGCCATTTGACTTCTTTTAACCATGAGGTTATTTATAATTATTCTTTTCCTGTAATTTTAGTTATTTATTTATTTTTATGTATGTTCCCCAAATGTTCAAATTGTATTTAAAATGGCAGAAGTTCTTACTTTCTCATTTAGATAGGAAGCACTAAAATATTCATCACTTTGAAGAGAACTTCTGTATTTATCTTATTACATGGTCACATAGGGTAAAATTTACAAAAGGTATTTGTGCGGCTTTGTGTTTTTCACTTGTTATCATAGTCTCTTTGTTGATTGTGGTTTTCTTTACACTATCAAGTCATACTGCAAATTTTCTTTTGAGTTGGAAACCTCACATTGAATGTGTACTATTCTCCTCGATGTGTCTCTATTCCCCATTTTTCACAATTTCCAATCTTCCTGTAATTCATTTTAATTATAGAATTAATCTATCCAATTTCTTATGAATAAATTGCTGCTGAAAATTCATTTGATTTAGAGTTATATCTGATTTGATTGCATACGCCTAGTTTTATGGTTTTCACCCAAAACAATCCTTTTTTTCATCAGATTTAGGTTACTCGGGCAAATTGTTGATCAATATGACAAACCTAGTGGAAAGCAGCAGCATAAATAGAAGCGATAGTGCATGAGATTGCCTACTGAACTTCTATCCAATTTCTAATGAATAAATTGCTGCCTAAAATTCATTTGGTTAAGAGTTATATTTGATTTGTTGGCATATGTCTAATTTTATCATTTTCGCCCAAAACAGCTAATGGTGTATGTATATGTGTATATTTATATATATTATTCTTTATCAGATTTAGATTACTCTGGTAAATTGTTGATCAATGTGGCCTAAGGGAGAATATATATGTATATGTGTGCGCGTGTGTGTGTGTGTGTGTGTGTGTGTGTGTGTGTGTGTTTTATAGGATTATTACGGGGGTCTATAGCTATCACCTTTTTTTTTTAAAGGGTTCAATTTTCTTATTTTATTTTGACATTACTTTTGAAAATAAGGCTTTGATAAATTAGATAATGATCTTCTCTTAGGCCCTTGGAATGAGGTGGACAGGATCAGATGCCCAAATTCTCCTCCATCTAGGAGTTGTCAGCCATTGAAATCAATCTCTAAACAAGAATTAGGGTTTAGGATCACTAGGTATTTGTTACTAAGCATGCAGTGTGTGTTTTTTTCCTCTTTTCTTATTGGTTAATGGTTTGATCCTTTGTTCTTCCTCTGTTTTTTTGTTTTTCTATCCAGAGGACCAAGGGAGAATATTTGAGCTGATTTTTATTTCCGTTTTACTCTTATTCTTGAATCATAGAGCTGGTCCTTGCACACAATGAGGTACCAATTTGGTTGATTTTTTTTTAAAATTTTTAATTGAATGAATTTTGTGAGCAGTTTTGTTGAGGCGCCACTTGACACATGTTCATCATTGAAATATTGTTTAGAAGTAATTTTCTAGCTTTTTTGAAATGAATTTTTTTTTTCTCTTGAATCACCTATTCTTGTTTACTACTGAATATTCTTAGAACAACTTTTGTTGTGTTTATTATTATTATTTTTATTCTATGTTCAAGACTGAAATCTTGTTTAGAAGTGATTTTGGGATTTTTTTTTTTAAGGAAATCTCCTTTTCTTGAATGCCAAAATCTGCCTTGTTAATGAAAATTTCTAGAGCAATTTCTTTTTTTTTTCTTTTATTAGTGGTGTAAATGTGCCCTGAATTCAACACTTTTAGTCAATTTGTTCCTAAATTGACCCACTTTTGAGTTCTAGGCTACCTCAAGTTTAAAATAAGTCAAATGGCCACTAATGCAAAATCAAAAGAGTATGTTTAGCAATTATGTTATTTTCTATTCACAACACCCTTTACATTGGTAGCAAAGGCATAAGAGTTTTATATCACTTGCACAAGAATCACTAACTTCACAGACTCACTGTGATGATGTGTCAACCTTACAAAGGGACACTCAAGAAGAACAAAAAGGGTTTTCTTATTTTATTTTTAAGTTCTTAGACTAAAAGAATAGAATTTACAAGTTCCTATATATAGAGTATACCAAACTTGATGATGGAACATACATAATATTTTTTATGGATTATCTAAATTTGAGTATACTGTAGATTATCCTAAACACTTCAAGGTTTATTGTACAAACAATTCTTAATTTAGCTCTACAACTGTTGGAGTTTATTTAGTAGAGTTATTTGCTTAATTATGATTCTGATGTTATAAATTATTATTTTCATATGCATTTTATACTTCCATTAGAAGCTAAGTGAGGTTGTTTTAGACTTTTGCTATTTAAATTGTTTAATGTTTCCTTTGTAATCATATATGTATTCATATAAGTATCAATAAATCAACGCAAAGGAAGGAACTTCTTATTGAATTGATTTTCATCTCTTAAACAAACATAATACAAACCCTTGGAGATTTTCTTTATCCTAGATTTGAGTTTTGATTAATTGTTTTCCATTGTTTGTAGTAGCATAGAAAATTAGTTGGATAAGGTTTGAAAGACACATCAAAAGATAACAATCTTGAGCTTGCTTCTAGCCTTCTACCAACAGCAAATTTCCACATTGGCGTTTTTATTCGCTAAGATTGTACCCAACCAATATAGTTGGTGGCTCTATGTGCCCTATTGTTTCTTTAATCTTCATCAAGACTAGGATTAGATGCAAATAAAACATATATCCCCAAACCACAAGGCCTTTCTATAATAAACTATACTCTTAAACAAGAATTTCAGGAGAAGAGAAAAATCAGATTAAAATGTGATCAAATGAATGCTTCTAATCAAACAAATCCATTCCAAAAATACTGCAAGGACTCTATAGTCTCAAGCAACATCATTTCTTTCTGGATTTGCACATGCATCACTCCATGTAAGAAACAACAATAATTTCAGCCTTGTATCCTCCCAAACTAAAACATTTTATTTAGTTGAGAATTGTAGTAAAAGCACCAAGTTAGAGAATTTACTCTTTCATGCCTATCAAATCAGTTCCTATGAAATTAAATGACTCTTGCAGATAGGAGGTATAGGGATGATTTTAAAAGAAATTGCAAATTTAATAGTTCCCGGGTGAAAGATGGTATTGTCTCTACATAAAATGCGAATGCGCTATTATAAATGTTAAAAAATATAAAACACAAACCAAGATTGTGTGATAGAAGGATTTCCCAAAGCAGATATGTAAACTGTTGGAAATATAATACCACATCGGTTGTGTGATAGAAGTGTAATAGGTTTATATATAGGTATAGGGGTTGAGCCACTAAGTTTTGAGATTTTTTGTGGTGTAAGACCCCTAAGCCCATATAGAGCCCATATAGGGCTCACTAGTACCAAAATATAAAATCTAACATGGTATCAGAGCAATATAGTGGAGCCCAATATATATATATATATATATATTAAAAAAAAAGAGCTTCTCTGAGGCACAAGTAGTGTACAAGTCCATGTGTGTAGGACCTCTGAGACACAAAGTAGTGTATAAGTCCTGGTAAACAGACCTCTGGTGTACAAGCCTGAGCAAGTTCGACCGAGTTGAACTTGAGAGAGGGTGTTGGAAATATAGTACCACATCGGTTGTGTGATAAAAGTGTAATGGGTTTATATATAGGTATAGGGGTTGAGCCCACTAAGTCTTGAGACTTTTTGGCGTAAGACCCCCTAAACCCATATAGAGCCTATATGGGGCCCACAAGTACCAAAATATATAATCTAACACAAACTTAATGCCCGCCCAGTTTTCTTTTATAGCAAATACACACACACCCTACAATAGAATAGTTCCGAGGGTCATGGTAATTCTCTTTTAAATTTGAGGGTATTTTGTAATTGTTCTTTTCTTATAAATTTTGCTATGTACCCTTCCCATATGCCCTTATTTTATTTAAAATGGCATAATTTCTCACTTTCTAATTTAGATTGGAAGCCCTAAAATATTCATCAGCTTGGAAAGAACTTCTCTATTTAACCCATTTCATGTTCACATAGGGTAAAATTTATGAAAGGTTCTTGTGTTTCTTTGTTATTTATTTTTTTTATCACTTGTTATCATAGTATCTTTGTTGACAGTGGTTTTCTTGACACTGTCAAGTCATACTGCAACTTTTCTTTTGAGTTGGAAACCTCACATTGAATAGGTAGTATTCCTTTGATGCATAACTATTTCCCGTCTTTCATGATTTCAAATCCTCCATTAATTCATTTTAATTAGAGAATTATCTTATCCAATTTTCTAATCTGCCTAACTTTCGTGTGGTTTAGACTTATGTTTGATTTGTTGGTCTATGCCTGATTTTATGGTTTTCACTCAAAATAGTCAATGTTAATTATTTTTTTATATATCATATTTAGATTACGCAAATTGTTGTTCAATGTGGCAAACCAAGTGGGAAGTGTTGGCCATGAAATAGAAGCTACAGTGCATGAGATTGCCTACTTAACCTTTTTGTATTATTTTCATTTTTTGTTTATGGCTGACATCGATTTTATTAGTTTTTGGAATGGCTAACTGCATTTTTATGAAGGTTTTAACTTTAAGGTGGAAGCAACTTGAGCTCTTTCTTGGAAAGGTTTGGAAAAAATAATAGGCAACACTAACTTGTGAGACCTGAATAGCATATCATTTGGGAAATGTTCACATTGATAGAAATAATGGATGGGATTACTATTTTTAGTATTCAACTATATGACATAAGCGATAAATAACATAAATTATGTTTGTCTCTTACCAATGCTTTAGGAAGAGAATATAACACAAATTTGTGTTTGCTATGTTTTTGTCTGACAAATCTCTTCAAGTTAATCAAAAATTTTTCTTCTTCAATGTGAAGGTACTAGGTATGGTTTTGTCATTTTAGTAATTTTGATAGCTGTTCTCTCTACATATATCTATATATATATACAACAGTAATATTTTTCTCTCTTATCATTGGAACATAATACATCGAGCTGATCAAAAGTGTCAAATGGGAATGTTGACACCTTAACAGTTCTTTTACCTCTTGTTCTTGACTTTCTCTGATTTTCTTATTTCTTTGTTAATAAACATGGCTGGTTACATTTAGCTGCAACCTCCTTTAGCATGTTCCTTTCCCCTTCATCATCCTAGCAAGGTATGCGATTTCAGCCCTATAATATGACAATTGGTGTTCATATCTATGTGGAATTTATCTGTACTGCTGAGAAGAATTCCAAGGAAGAGGCTATCCACTGAACTGTGAAAAAGAAAAACAAGGGAACATTGTACATCTAATGTTTGATGCAATAATTGCAGATGATTTGGTTCGATGTATTGTACTCAGGATAAATGTGTGAACAGTTCACTCTTCTTCATTGATACAATCTACTATGACGACTGTAAATCTTGAGTTAGAAGTGCGTAATTTATTTTTAATCAGTACACCTTTCCATGGCATGATCTTGTTGTTTACTAATGCTCTTCTTACCAATACATAGTCTTAGGAAAAAGCTTCATTCTAATCATCAACACTAGCTTTCCCTCTTTTTTCTTATAAATTAACGTCCCTGCAATTACTTGAAACCAATCTTCTAATTTCCGGCACAATTATGTCTTATGTGCATGCACAGTTTTAGTGTATGGGTCCCACTTTCACAGAGAGAATATAGTCTAATTTTATGATCTTTTATAGTTAGTCAAGCATGCTGTGTTTGTTGATAAAACTCTAAGAAGATTGTGAAACACCAATGAAGGGTGGCCGACTTGGGACTCAAACTTGACTCTGATGCACAATATTCATTTTAAATTCCTTTGATTTTATTTATGTATGCATGGAATGAATCCTCCTTGTTATGGGTCTCGACGTCACGTCTTATTACAATCTGTCTCCTTTCTTACTAATGTGATCATTCTATATTCCTATTCAATATATTGTTTATGATGGGACTGCAGCCTTCCTCTATGATGAATTGACAGAACTGACTTGCTTTATTAATACATGTGCGACCTTCACTTTAATTTATATGAAATCTAGCCTAGACTGTACATCTTGTAATTTGTGTACAGTTCATGCCCCATTCATGCATCCATTCATAATCCTGTTTCTGATATTTCATTTACTTTCATGGTGGTTGTTTAATTATTTCTCTCTATGCACTTTATGAGGGATTGGATTGTTTTTATTCTTTTCGCTTGTCTTCGATTGATAATAATCTCAGTTTATGGGCAATGATTTCTGTGTGATGTTAATAATTTGTTAAATGATGGTATTGTCTTAATGTTTGTATAATATTATGTTTCTTTAGCATGGATGTGGAAAGGAATTGCTGATGAAGTTCATGACAGGAAAGGGGAAGGTAGTGGAAGAAAGGGGACAAAAAATAAGCGCTGGAGGCACATAGAAAGTCGATTTTTTATTCGATTTATGGCAACTCAGGTAGAGAAAGGTTTGAAGGGCAATAAGAGCTTCAAACGACAGTCAATATTTGCTGCCGCAAGAGCTTTGAAGGAAGAGTTTGGAGAAGAAGTGAGTGAGGCAAACATTCATAATCATCTTAGAACTATCCGAAGAAGATGGGCTAGAATCAAACACCTAAAAGAGTTGAGTGGAGTTGAGTGGGACACAAAAACAAAGACAATCTTGATGGGAAACGAAGAGTACAAGATATACATAAAGGTATAAAATTTGGTTGCATTTCTCTTAATCATGATTATCATCGAATCATATATTGAAATCAATTACAGGCACATTCGCAAGACGAGCCTTATATCAACAAACCCATCGATGATTATGATTCATTGGAGACCATATGTGGAAATGATCAGGTGGCTGGACATTTGACAGTCCAGGTGGGTGATCCAATTGGTGTTGACATTGAAGACAATGATGACCCCACCGATGCAACTCCGCGCAACAATGGGTTCGATGATGTGAACTCTGAAGAACCTTCAGTTTCCTCGTCTTCCTCACCTCCACATTTCTCTGAAACAGATCATTCACAATCTCAAACATCTACACACCGCAAAGGAAGGAAAAGCGGAGGGAGAAGAGCTCGCAATGCATATGCGGATGCACTTTATGAGGTTGCAAAATCCATAAGAGAGCTTGCTTCTGCTCTCAAGACCAACAAATCAATTAGCTTTGCAACTGAGTTAGCAAAGGAGTGCATGAAGTTTAAGACATACGGCTATTCCAACTGGGAAATTGCGAGGGCCTATGATTATCTTATGGCTAATGATTCAAAGGCATTGGCCTTTTATGGCAAGAACGATGAATTAAGGAAACTTTGGGTTGAGGATTTCATCGGCCTTCCTAAACACCGTATTTGACTACTTCCATCCTTTGTTTATTCAGTTTTATTTATTAACTATTATTTTGTTGTTTGATTTAATACAATACTCTCTTCTATGCTGGTGCTGCAAATGAGAGTTAGCCATGTACAGGTTTTACATTATGAGTATTATATGTTCTAGCAAATCATGCACAACTCAACCCAGGTGTCTCCTTGTTCCGTAAAGGACTCGATCTACCCAAATGGTTGCTGGGCAGCTTCAGATTCTGAACTTAGGTTTTGATCTTTTATTGTTTTTCTTCTCTTTTGTTTGTTAGGTGTTTAACTCTTTTTGTCAATAAATAAATAAATAAATGTTGAAGGCATCTTCAAATGTTTTTTTTTGGAAGAACTTCTCAAAACTGAGAAGCTGTATTTATTAACTAAAAAGTAGAAGACAAAACAAAAAAACAAAGAAGACAAAGCAAACTAAACTACACAGAAAGACATTGGAAACAACTAGAAGTAGACTTAAAAGGAAAAACCAAGCACATGAAAGGATCTCATAATCCAGTAGGGAAGCTCCCGGCCAACAAGATAAGGCGTTTGGTTCGCGGTAATGATATATTACCACGTAACGAGATTACCGTGGTAATAAGATTGGGAATGTTATATGCCCAGGAATGTTGTGGTAATTCATGATAACTATGTTTGGTTGGAAACTCATGTTACATAGTAATAAACTTGGTAATATTCTAAATTTCCCAAAATACCCTTGTGTCTACTATTTTATACAAGTTTAAATTTAAAATAAAATAAAATTTTGGATAAAAATTAAATTTTCGAAACTAAACATATTTCAAAAATAATGTTATTTAAATTTAATTTTTTTTTTATCCAACAAATAAAGTATGAAAATTATTATATTTAAACAAAGGGCATATTTGTCCAAAAAATATTTCAGATTACCACCCACTTGGTAATCCAACATAGCCACCTATTTTGGTGGTAATGGGATTACCAAGTTTATTGGTAATCTTTCAAGGTTAGTAATCATAGATTACCATCAATATTACCACCACCAATAATCCAAACATGGTAATGTGAAAAGATTACCACGTAACAGGCGGTAATGGTTTGCACATTACCGCCAACCAAACGGCCCCTAAAGGTTAAGATGTCGATGTTGAAATCCAAGGGCAGCCAGAGACATGGCGGGTCTCATCCAGGAGGAAGGAATAGTGTGAGTTCTGAGATGATTGCTCAAATCCATGAGAAAAATCAAATTTGATAGCTGTGGACGAAAACGCCAGGAGAGAGGATGGTTGAGATTGCGAATGAAGTTCATATCAGGATGAGAACTACTGAATGTATGCTTGACTGGGATTTGGAGTTCTAACGAAGTCTGCAGTGCAACTTCAATGGCCAAAATAACATCGGAGGAGTTATCGTCCATCGGTTAGGACAGGCACCCTACAAAATAAATTTTGTAATTAGCATTAGAGATAAAAAATCCAATGGCTCTTACCTTTGTTTCATGGTTGGATATTGCGTGGGTGAATAAAAAGGAATCATCAGCACTGGAGAAGTTGCAGAGTATGAGTTTCTTGCCATGTGGGTCCATATTGCTGCAGGAAAATTCCTGGACATGAGCAGATACTCTGCTAGCAATGATAGAGAAATTGGGTCTAATATTCTTGAAAATAGCGTTGCACCTGGCTAGCCAAATGAACCAGGCACCCGCAGAGATAATAGCTAAGGAGCGTATAGAGTTTTTGTACTGGATGGCCCAAGACCAGTTGGAAAAACCTCCAGACAGGGATAAGGAAATGTTTTCTCTGCAGCAGATATTATTCCAGAAGGGCTGGACTCGGTTGCAATTCCAAAATAGGTGATCAATTGTTTCCTTATGGAGACCACAGAAAACACAAGGGTTGTCCGGTCCCATATGAATGATGTGAAGGAATGCACTAGTGGAAAGTCTACCTTTTAAGCATAACCAGATGAAATATTTTATGCGAGGGGCAACTGGAATGTGCCAAATAATTTTCCAGCCAATCCAATTCTCAGAAGAAGATCTTTGTAGACTGAGATAATGCTAAACAGCAGCCGATATTTTAGAACAATTAGACTTAGGAAACCAGACCCATTGAGTGACACCAGATGAATCAATAGCAATTGAATTAATATCATTAGTATTAAGCAAATTACCAAAAACAGTAATAAAGCGGCTGAGATCCCAATGATCATCAAGAGCCAGATCCGATAAAATAATTTGATCAAGATTGAGATCCATATTGAGAAAGGTAGGTTTGAGAGCAATAGGTATATCAAACACCTAAGGGTCCCAAAGAAAAGATGTTGATTCTGGATTGACAATGTGGATTTTACAATAATGTTTAATGAAGCTAGCAGAGTGACAGAGGCCCCGGAAAAACCAGGAGCATTTAGCAGGAATGCTGTTGTTCCAGAAATTGACTTTCCCATATTTATTAATTAAAATCTCCACCCAAATCTCATTATCAAAATTCAGATATTTGAAAATATGTTTGGCCATAATGGAGTGCTTAGCAAGAGTGAGGTCCCTTATACCCAAGCCCCCCTCAGATTTATCTTCAATTAAAGAGTTCCAACCAACATTATGGATGCCCTTTCCATTGCCATGTCTACTCCAAAAGAACTTCCTACCAATTTTTGTAATCTCAGATAAGATGGTGTCAGGCAAGGGATAAACAGAGAGAGTGTAAATAGGAATCGATAGAAGAGTAGTGTTGATCAGGATATTTTTAGCTACTGGAGTAATATGAAAGTTGGCCCATTTACCAACAGAATGCCTAACTTTATCAATCAAAGGCTGAAAGGAATGAATGGAAATCCTCATGGGGGAAATGAGAATTCCTAGGTATTTAAAAGGAAAAGAAGCTTTAGTGAGTTTCAAGATTGAGCAAATGCTCTAAGAAACATGTTGGTTGAACCAAGAAGGAAAGAAAATTTGAGATTTAGCGCAATTAGGTCTTTGGCCAGTAAGATCAAAATAAATTGAAAGGCAATGATGTAAATTCCTAGCTACACGACGAGAAGCATGAGTGATAAGAATCAAGTCATCAGCGTACATAAGGTGGTTGAAATTATGCTGAAGTACGGGGTTAAAGCCAGGAATTAAATTATTAATCAGGCTAAAGTTAAGCATGTTGGTGAGAGTTTGAGACACAAGGATGAACAAATACGAGGAAATAGGGTCCCCCTGCCTAATCCCCCTGGAAGAAGAAAACCAAGGAGTAGGTGTGCCATTAATCAGAAGGGAAAAGGAACTAGCATTAAGACAATTCAGAATCCAAGAAATCCAAATTGTAGGAAAATTCATTCTAGAGAGAATGGCAAGAATTGCACTCCAATTCAGGGTATCGTAAGCCTTCTCGATATCTAGCTTGATAATCATCCTAGGGGGACTTATGGTATCAGTTTCAATAGAGTGGGCAACTTCTTGCACAATACTAATATTATCAAAAGAGCAACGGCCAGCCACAAAGGCCACTTGTTCTTTACCAATAAGATTAGGAATGATGTTCTGAAGACGTTTGGTAAGAATTTTGGTGACTATTTTAAAACAGACATTGCAAAGAGATATGGGTCGAAAATCCGAAACCAATTTGGGCTTATCTTTTTTGGGAACTAGAGCAATATAGGTTTTAGCCCAAGATTTAGGCATGAAAGCATATTTAAAAAAATAATGTATAGCCTCAAAGAGGGAATTACCAACATCTGGCCAAAATTTTTTGTAAAATTCAATGTTGAAACCATTAGGTCCAGGAGACTTACCTGAGGGAAGATCGAGGAGAGCAGAATAAACTTCCTCCATAGTGACCTCCCTTATGAGATTATCGCGATCAATAGGAGAAAGGGAAGGTAAGTCTGACGGGAAAGCATCAGCAATGTTAATGTTGGAGTTAGGAGGGGCTTTCCAGAGATGTTGATAGTAATTGAGAAAGGCCTTTTCAATGTCCTCAGGAGTACAGAACAAATTGCCATTTAGATCTTCAATCCGAGGAATAAAATTGGTATGAGAGCGAGTGCGAGCAATAGCATGTAAAAATTTTGTATTTTTGTCTCCATCCTTAATCCATAATAAATGTGCCTGCTGAGCCCATTTAATGTTACTCTGTCGCTACAATGCAGAAAGCTTAGCATAATGCTCCATTAGGACATGATGAGAGTCAATATCAATGTCGGAAAGCTCAAGACTTTGAATTAGATTCTCAGTATGCATGATAGCGGTTTCCACATTATTAACACCAGAAAGACTCCAAGATTTAAGTCTATTATAAGTACGAAAGAGGAAATGGCTAAAAGCGTGCATTGGGTTGCCGTGGGGTGTGAAATTGAATGCTTCGCGAACTGCATCATGGCAACCCAAAAACTCAAGCCAAAAGTTTTCAAATCTAAACAGTCTTTTGGAACGTCTACAAAATAAATTAGCCGATAAAAATAGAGGAGAATGATCGGAGAAGGTACGAGGTAAATGCTTGAGAGTGTAGGATTTAAAAGTGTCGTTCCATTCAATATTCACCAGGCAGCTATCAAGTCTTGACCAGCGACGACCAGAGCCAAGCTGATTATTGCACCAGGTGTAGGGGGAACCGATAAACTTTAAATCCATAAGATTATTATTATTAATGAAATCAGAAAAATAGCGTGATTTTCGAAGATAATAAGAAAAGTTTCCCCCCTTATGCTCATTTCTGAAGAGAACCATATTAAAATCTCCCAAGATAAGCCAGGGGATGCCAAGGGGGGTGATTTTAGACAGCTCATTCCAAAGAAAACATTGGCTACGCCAGCGAAGCGAGTTATAAATCGCAGAAATAAGTATGGTTTTCGAAAGCGCAGAAGAAACAACAAGATGTAAATCATGACGAGAGAAAGCTAGAGGAGTAACTTGACCAATGATAGTGTTCCAAAGAACAATAATACCTCCCGAGTAACCATCAACCAAAATGGCAGCCCAACCCCAATGTTTAGGAACCTTCTTGCAAAAGCGATCAACACGCTCTAAGTTAGCCCGAGTCTCAAGGAGGCAAACTACAAGAGGACTGTACTTCCTGATAATCAGAAAAACCCTAGCTGAGGTATCCCTCGCAAAGATCCCCCTGCAATTCCAACATATGATTTTAGCGTGATTCATGAAAAATATATGAAAAAGATTAAGAATAGAGTCTTCCTATCCAGGAAATAGTGTTGAACAGAGGAATCGGCTAAGGATGGGAGCATCCTGCTTCCATCCTTCCCTTCTTCGGTGATACTTCGGCAACATTCGTGTTTTTCCTAATAAGCGCATCTCTGCGGGCTTCTTCTTGATATTGATTCAAAGTCATGGAGTCATCAGGACCCTCGTCATCAGACATTTCCACTTCGTCGTCATCCGAAGAGTCCTCCTCTCCACTACAATCTTCCTCCATATCTCCAGTGTCTCCTTGATGGGAGGATTGCAACATTTGCTACGGGGATCGTTCTTGTTATGCATATTGAGTTATTCAATTATTATTATTATTATTATTATTATTATTATTATTATTATTATTACTTGGTTTTGTATTGCAAAGAAAATTGATTGCACACCACCAGTCAAATCTTTGATTTTTGACTTATTTTATTTTTGGCTTCCCAATATTTTTGGAGAAAGGAGATACAGGATAATTTAGGGGGAGTTTGGTAATGTTTTGTGGGAGTAATAATCTTGTTTGGGTACTAAACTATACCCATATTTACAGATACCACATTTCAATTTGTTTCTTTTTGGATACTACACTTTGATTTCTGTTCAGTGGGAGGATACTCGCGCGTTGCCGATGGGAATAAGTTGATGTGGACGGCAGAGTAACAATGTGGTGAGTGTTTTGACAGGTCATCTGATGACATGGACCTCAAATTACTATTTTTTAATACATGTTACCAAAGAAAAGCCATATCATTTAAAGAAATAGGGCCACGTCATCATCACCCCTCCTCTTTCTCCCCCAGTCCTTCTTCACCGGAGTACTTCTTCATTTTCTTCTCTCTCTTCGACTTCTCCTTCTTCTCCAGTAAGTTAAAGAGGACAGTAAGTGAGAGGTGCTGCGCATTCACTGGAGGTGAGCATTTACTAGGGCATAACCATCCGGGAGTCGGGAATTAAGAGTCATTCTAGGCTTGAACATGGAAGTAATTCAATTAGGATTTTTCCCATCATTTTCCCGGTGTTTTCTTGAGAAATGTGGGAATTTTCGGTGATTTTCAAGGATTTCATGCTGTTTGTTGCCTAAAATTGCCTCAAAGTGTGTTTGGAATGAGGGGAAACATAAAGGAAGGCAAATAAATTAATTTTTTTTTAGAAAATGGATGTCATTTGATTATCTTCAATCCAAACTACTTGTTTTCCTTTTTGTTTCTTAGTTTTTTGGATTTCATCTATTTTGGTGATTTTTTTTTCTTGATTTTTTGGTTGAATTAGGAGTTTCCCATCGATTTTTTGTTAATGTATTTCTAATTTAATGGCAAACACCTAGTTCGAGAGAAAAGATGAAGAAGCACAGAACAAGAAGAAAAAGAAGAAGAAGAGCAGCACAAGAAGAAGAAGAAGAAGAAGAAGAAGAAGAAGAAAAAGAAGAAGAAGAAGAAGAATAAGAAGAAGAGCAACAACAAAAGGAGCAACAGCAGCAGAAGAAGAATATGTAGAAGGCGAAGAAGAAGAGGAATGAGTTCTCCGGAGAAAGGGATGAAGAAGATGGTGATGATGCGGCCCCATTTTCTTAAATGACATGGCTTTTCTTTGGTGACATGTATTAAAAAATAATAACCGAAGGTCCACGTCAGCAGATGACCTGTCAAAACCCTCGCCACATCATTACTCCGGCGTCCACGTCAACTTATTCCCATCGGAAATGCGCGGGTATCCTCCAGCTGAACAAAAATCAAAGTATAGTATCCGAAAAGAAATAAATTGAAATATGGTATTCGTTTAGAAATATGAGTATAGTTTAGTACCCAAACAAGATTATTACAATGTTTTGTGGTTACTGTTTCTTAAAACCCAAAAAAAATACTTTTTGTTTGTTGTTTTTATTTTTAATTCTTCAAAAATATTTTAAAATTTTATATGTATTTTAAAAAACTATTTTTAATATATATATATATATATATCATATATATCATTATAGTTTTAATATATATTTTTAACTTGCAAGGAAGAGATTGGACTCTCTTATTAAAATGAGTCTGGGCTGTTGCCGATCCAGATTCTCTAGATCTATTCTAACCTGAATGGATGAATGAAAAAAGGGGCGGGCAGATACAACGGCCACACACACCTCTTTGAAATAGTCTACAATTTTAATTTTCTATTGGGATATAAATAGCAAAATTCATTGTTTTTCTTAATTTGGATTAAAATTAATTTTTTTTAAAATATATATAAGATCTAAATATATTTTCCTTAACTTCAAGAAAAATATTAAATATATATTTTAATGAAAAAATAATTATTTTCACTTAAATACATATAGACCTTCGTAATCTTAAACGACAGTTTGTGCCAAAAGAAATCAATTAAATATAATTTATGTGTATATATATTACCTTCTAAATGCCAAATATTACAAATTGTGTCCTTTTATCTTGTCATGTTACTTAATAAATTACAAAAACCTTCAACCCCCGACTTAATTGAGTGATTGACTAAATAGTTCATGTTCATTGCAGAAAAAACTAGTTGATTATTCAATTATATAAAAAATTATGTCTTAAAAATCATTATATCAAAGTGTTCACATATTTAATTATATATATATATATATATATATATATATGCATTTACATACAAAAGAGATTAACCAAATACACTAATTTAACCAATTCCAATTATTTTTAAATAAAATCATATAGTTTGTATCAAATTAGACTTGGAACCGTGACAGTAATTACTCCTTTTCTCTACTAACTTTTTCTGTAAAGCCAAACCATTGATTTGCAATAATGGGAGTGAATGCTTATAAGAATAAAATTCTGTATGTATACTTACCTATTTTTGTATTATTTAATTTAATAAATTATAGAAATGCAAAATTTGTCTTTCAAATTATTAGAAAAATATATTTTATTTTATTTTTAAAAGTAAAGCACGGTGAAGTTTATATACAAGCTGTATTGTCATGGCTCACTCAAACAAGGATCAACTACCATATTTTAAAAGAATGAAGATTTTTACAAGCACAAGAATAATACTAACAAGATGTAATTAATTAAAGAAAATTAAGTTAAGTCTCATATTAAGAGTGTTAAATATTATCTTAAGACTGATTTTGGCTTTTCCATGCAAGATATTCAGTCATTCCTCCAGTTATTAGGGCACAATAAACCCAATGGATACTCATTACATCAACATGAGAAGTAACTAAAGCATCACCCAAGTGATCAAAGAGAGAAATGAAGGAGAAATATATTTCAAAAGCAATAGTTGTTGCTAACGTTTTTGGAGAATTACTATTACAAAAAATAAATTCCTTGAATTGCTAGCAATCAATACTCGTACATGTACTGTCGGAAAATTTATTGTTGCACTACCTATTAATTTGTTTAAAATAATTATAGCATGATTGCCTATTTACTCATATTCATTACAGATTGGCAAAAAGTTTGTAGTTTTTGGCATCCAAAACTACTTGTCTTACCGCAGAAATGGAGCCAATTATTGAGAACACAGAGAAAACAATTGCTATAATAGTGTTGACCCAAAATATAGCTCCTCTGGTTGATGGTTTGAAGGTAATGTTGTAGAAAATGAATGGAACCACAAAGTCTAGGGGCAAGAAACCAAAAGCTCCAATCACAGCATTGATATCTCCAAAGAATGGAAGCATTGCTGCAATCGTTGTTGCAATTATGATTGATAAGGATCGGAAAACCAGCCTCGGAATAACATTTCTGGCAGAGTATTGATTCTTCTCTGGGTTAGCAAAGAAGCCTTCAAGCACTTCATTTGTGGGTTGTAAGTAGACCTAAATTCACATACAAAAAGAAAAAAGCATTAAAGTTTCACCTAAAACAGGGTGAATTAGTAGTGTTAGTATCAAACTTTCCACTGTAAAAGCTCTAGTTTCTTCTATTTATTTGAAGAAATGCTTCTATTTTAACAAGAACAATAACAGTGTTTTACTTACCACACCCACGGCTGATAGTTGGAGAAGTACAAAGATATTGCTCATGAGAAAGAACCACTTTGGTACCAAAGTGTGACCATTATCCTTAATGAAATTACTGAAAATAGTGCTATCAGCCTTGTTGCCGAATGCCCAATACCCGGACACGGCCACGTTAAAGAACGTCACTATAACTATTGTGTAACAAAGGCACAAGCCCTTGAACATTTTGCCTGTGACTGGAGGAGCAGCAGTTGCCTGTATTACAATAAGTAAAAACTAATAAAAAAAAAAAATTCAATGGATGAAAGGCAAATTTGAAATTGAGAAAGATTAGCATACTTGAATCTCTGGAATGATGCCATTGCCATAAGTTGTGGCGATGATGGCGATAGCATTGAATGCTCCAAAAACACGGTCTTGGCTATCTCCTACTACGGAATAGTCTTTGGGAGGGGCTTGAGCTGAGTGCCCTGTAATGCAGTGGAAATCGGAGTACGATTTCGCTTTGATTATCATGTTTGAAATGTAGGTTTCATGTAACTAACAGTAAATAGTTGGAATTAATGGTTTATTTTTGCTGCATAACTTACCTACATAGATAGAGCCCCCGGTGGCACAAGCACTATATGCAAGGCATAGGAGGAGGGAAATGAGGTTGATGTGGCGCAATGAATGGAATGATGGAATTTGAGCTAAGATGAGCATAAACATCCCAAAGATGACCACAAATACATATAGTTCCATTGAGCCATATGGTCTTGATACGAGGTATATGGACTTCAAAAACAATGCCATTGTGCAAAACCAAATGTTAACAGTTTTGTTTGAAATAAAAGACACGGTGAGAGAGGAAAATTAGGTTAGCTTGAAGGAAACCAAACCTTCATACTCTGTCCACCAAGTAGAGCTGCACCAATAACTGCACCAAAACACACCATAAACTGAATAGGGCCAACGTAATAGCGCCCCCATTTTTCACCTGCGCAGCATACAGTGTAAAAGCCATTTATCACGGGCCTAACTTTTAATATATATATATATATATATATAAGTAGATAAACCTTGTGCTAGGGGTGCCCTCAGATTTTTAAATATACCGTACATTTTCACTGAGTGCAAAGAGAGTGTGAAGGACTTTATGTTACGGATCCAGCACAAATAGGTCATGAAGTCATAAGAATGAAGCTCTCTAGGTCAAATTATAAGAAAGTATTATTTTTATTTTAATAAACCAATTGAAAAATAAGCACGTAAGATAATTAAATTATTTTTAACACACCCCCAACTAGGAAGAACTAAAAATTTTGCAACATGAGACCGATTGAAAAATTGAAAGCATTGCAAAAAGATGGATTAAATCCAAACTCATACCCGTATAAGATGCTATTTAATTATAAAATTTCAAACTAATTATATATAAAATAATTTTGTGTGTGTATTTTTTTAGTGAAATCTTATGCTTTTACATGAAGTTTACCTATAAACAATTAAATATAGTTTTTAAAATTTTCAGCATGTGTATGCCGACTCAAATTAATAAGATTTCATGAGGTCAAGAGTATTCCGGCAATATTCCATTTTGTATTTTGAATTATTTACATTTTCTTGCTAAAACTATCTTCATTAGATAGAGGAATAAGAAGATTAAGCATCTTATTTTTGCTTATTTCTCCAAATTTTGCTAAACACTCTCAAATTTCTCTTTAATCTTAGTTATCAGAATTAAAATACTTTTATATAAATTAAGCCACTACCACCTTATATTATTCTTTACTTTTTTTTCTTAATGTTTGTATTGTTGATTATATACGATCACAAAAATTAATTAATAAAATTTAAATAAATATTTCTAAATAATTTAATTAATTTCCTAATAAATATATATAAATATATACACCAGTGTGTGTATATATATTTTTGTATCTGTGTGTTTATTTTTAATAATATTTATATATCTCATTAATATTTAATATAAGTATAATTGTGAGGGTTCTTGTCATCTATTCGTAAAAAAAAATAAAAAAATAAAAATTATAGTCATGATTATAATAATCCTAATTTTTCATGTGGATAATACATTTATACTTAAAGATAAAAATGTTAGACATAAACGTAAAACATCCGCAATCCAATCCTCCTCCTCTTTGCTCTCCGGAATAACTTTCTCCTATTCCTCTTCTCCATTCAAACGCTTTCAAAAACTAACTATAGTCCCAAGCCACATGTTCCCTATCCAATCCTCTCTTGATCTTTTGTTTTAATTTTTCTCCTTGCCCACCTTTGAGAAAAGAGAAGCTCTATTTTTTTTCCTCCTCTATAGTTGACAGTATTTTTTCATACTGTCAACTATTTATTTGACTAACCAAATAATTCTAACTTTGTGCTCAAGATATATATCAAGGACCATATTTCTATGATGATAAACTCTTTTACTATGCAACTCTGGAAGGATAGAGAAAATATAACTCCTTTCACATGAGACCCATTGAGACTCTATATATAGTACCTAGTTCTAGTCAATTATGATGGAAAAATATTCTACGATATCCAGGCACAGGGTTTTGAACCCACACCTGCCCATCCACTGTCAAAGTGAGAAACCATTGCACAGTTATCAAATTTTTTCTCCAAAACAAAAAACCCTAGGTAAAATTAAAAAAAATATATACTTTTAAAAAAAATAAAAAAAATCCATATTCTTCAATCTAATATAGAAATTAAAAATATTTAAAGGAAAAAAAAAATCCTAAATTATGATTCAGATAAGTTTTATAGTATTATAGCGTACTGATCAGAAATATTTCCCATGAGGAACAAATGTAATTCCAATTTTCATATATGTCGCCATGCATTAATTATTACTACTAGTCTACTACTATTATTATGATTAGTATACAAGTTTTATTATATTCAAAAATATAGTTTAAAATATAAAATATTAATATAGCAACATATGTATAGCTAGCAAGCTGCATCATAAATGGGAATATATGTATTGGTCAAATTCATGGAATTTATTCACATGCAAATTAGGAAAGCATGCAAACTTATGGTTGGTAAAAGTAATAAAGTTCATTTACCTAAAATATCATTGGTCAAGTCACGGAACCGAAGTTGTCGATGACCACGCTTTGCATAGTGCTCGAGTACAAGTGAAAGAAGGTTGTATGAGTAGAAAGTGACCAAAGCACCAACAATAAGGCAAACCACTCCACCAACCCATCCTAATGATGAGAACGCGAATGGCAAACTCAATAATGCTGGAGCCACAATGGACGTTGTCAAATGATATCCACAGTGAAGCCATGATCCTATAATCAGACACATACAATTTTAATAGTTAATATTTGTTTTTTTTTTTTCAAACTTTCAAATCTTCTAAATTTATATTAAAAAAACAAAAATCCTCTTGATTAATTCCAATATAAGTTTTTGTAATTAATATAAAAGAAATTATTTAATATAATTATTAAACTATGTACTTCATCCTCTATATTATCACTGGATTTTTTTTTTTAATAAAATAGACCAAGCCACATCAAGGGTATGCAACATACTTGGAGTTAAATGTCAATGTGACTGTGCCCTCAGGTTGTTGGTTTATCAGTTGATTTTTCCAAAAACAAAATATCAGTATATATTTAATTTAAATTTAAAATACCACAATAAATTGAATTGAATTTATTAATTTCAATTAAAAATTCGTTTGTGGTTGACAGCTCCATCTTGGTGAAATTTGTCTAAACTGCAAGCATATGAAGGTGATGTTTTTCTTCTTTTCCCACCGTCTAGGGCATTGGTCTAATTTCCACCTAACTGTCTGAGTTGAAATTTCAGTCTAAAACGGATGGCTCTTGGCTTTATTAGGGGCTACTGTTCAAATTCTGGCGTGTTAGATTGGTGTTGGTCTGTTGAGCCAATGATCAATGAAAAGGAGCTAGATATTGTATTTTTTTTATTCATTTATTATATAATTTTCTGAAGAAAGTTCATAGGTTTGAATGATATGTAAAATAAAATAAAATAATATAAAATAACATATCTCACGGTGAATGTACGATCATGATGAGATATGCTCTACTTTGTTTTGGAGTTATGGGATCATAAACAAATGAGTGTGTTTGCAAATTGCAAGAGTGGTGTGGCAACAGTAACAGAACGAACCTTTAGATTTTAGAACAAATCGAGCTCCAGCATCATGTTTCCGGGACTCCTCCAAATTCTCAACTTGAGCTCCGGCATCATGTTTCCAAGACTCCACCTCGGAATGGTTGCCATCCGCCGGACAAGCACTGCTGTGGGTGACCTTTTCTTCTCTCAAAAACTCAAGACTCATGGCTCTCTCTCTCTCTCTCTCTCTCTCATATAAAAAAGAAGTTCCACCATGTGGAAGTGGATCAAAAAAAAGGTTGCGTGACAAGCTAGACTGAAGGCAATTCTTTCTATAATACCTTGTACATCCAAAATTAAAGTGCACAAATTAAATACTTTCATTTCCACACCAACATACCCGTGAGCCATAAAATAGTACTAGAAATAAAGAGGATTTTTCCCCTTTTTATTATTTTTATTTTTTTTATGGAGGGATAAAAATTTTAGTCCCTATGGTGTATATATATAGATATTTATTTTCGTGGCTGTCAATTTTTTTTAAAAACTTTTTTTTAATAGTTATGTGTCTTCATTTTTTTTTTTCATGACTCTCACTACAAGAATTAATTTATTACTGACAAAATTGACCGAATTTTCTGTCATACTAATGGAAATTCCATTAGTGATACTTTTTGCCGACGGAATATCAGTCAGGAATAATATGTCGCTAAATATCATGTCGATAATACTCTTCTATTGGTAATAATAAATTATGTGGGTAACAATAAAGCATTACCGACATAAATTTTTATCAGTAGTGATGATTATATTTCCATCGGTAATGATATTTTAAAATATTAAATTAAAATGATTATGTCAGTGTTATTCATCATTGATGAACAAATGTTTGTCCGTAAAAGATATTTTTTTCCCCGTCGGTGAAGAGTTTTAATTTAATATAATGCCATTGGTAAAGGGTAATTTTCTGTCCGCGAAAAGTATTTTTTTTTTTTTTGGTTACTAAAAAGTATTCATTTATGAGATATCTATTGATAAAGATAGTTTTTCTGGTAGTAAAGATATTTTCATCCACCAGTATAGGGTATTAATTTATAAAATCTATGTTAGGAAAAAATATTTTTCTGTCGGCAATAGTATTGTCATTGGCCAGTAAATAGTATTTGTTAATAAAAAATTATGTTGGTAATAGTATTTTTGTTAGTTGCTAAAAGATTTTAATGTATGAGAATTCCGTTGATATAAGTATTTTTTGTCACCAAATTACGTTTATGTTAGTAAAATCTAAAATTTTGTCACTAAAGAATTTTTTTTCCCCGTCGTTAAAATATTATTTATTTATTATGTCTACAAATTTTAGACATTAAACCTGTATTGTGCACAATACAAACAAAATATCAAATACATTCAACAATCCAACAAAATATAATACAATCACTTGTCAATCTCAACCATAAAAATCTTAAATTCATAATACAATCCAACCACAATTTATAAAATCTTACAAGTTATAAAGTTTTAAACATTTAACCAAAAGATTAAGACAAGTTCTAATGCACTCCAAAAATTATGATTACCACACTAAGTACCATCTCCATCTCCTCATGCATCCTTCTCCAACTCGTTCAATGCCTTCTACAACGGCGTCCCTTGAATTAATTCCTGATTGGCTTGCTTGGAAAAATAATGTTGGATGACCATACTCCACCAACTGTAAGATTTTGTCCAACTTACTTTGTAGCCATGCTGGATCCTGTTGAATACCCAAAATTGTACTTTCTAGATTTTCAACTTTCTCCATGAGTTGGATTTGTAATACCATTTGTTGAAAAAGGTTGATAGGGGGATGGTCCACAAGCTGAATCAGTTGTGGAAGGCTTTGTAAATACTACACTAAACAAACAATTGCCTTTACTCTATCCTGTTCCCAAACCCATAAACACTTGTAGGAATAGTCTTCAATCCTCCAATTTCTTGCATTAGACCATGATTTACCATCAAAACTATTAAGAAAAAAAATTGCATATCAACTAATTGATTTAATAAACATCGTAATTTAATTAAAAAGGTCTAGAAAATTATCTCTAGATGTTCCAAACATTTTCCTTAAATGTGCCAAATTTATCGGTCGGATTTTCATAGATCTTCTAATGCCCAAAAAAAAGTCCCACGCTTCTAGATCACATGCTGAAATTCAAAAACAATCTCCTTTTCTTCTTCACATGGCTTCTAGGGTTAAAGAGGGAGAGAGAAATCGGAGATTTATCTGACCAAAGAATCAAATTGATGCCTTCTAGCATTAGAGAGGAGTCATGTTTATATTAATTTTATAAAGCATAATAAATACTATCATATTATGAATTCCTATTAGAAATATGAAGCCTCATCAATATTGTCATGCCCAGCCCGCGGGCCCGACATGTGACAACTACTACGACAACCCAAGTAGGGACACTCACACAACCAACCCTCGAGTCGTTGTAAGGCTAACAAAACCCCCAATTTTTACAATCCTGAACCAAAAATCATATATGCAAAGTATACAAGGCAAGTAATCCAACAATAACATAGAGGAAGCCACAATACCAATAATAGAGTTCAATAAATGTACTAGTCATCGATACCACAAGGTTCTTAAGAAGAAATTGACAACATACAAAACATATAAATAGGGTAACAAATACACTAGTGGATCGATGTCCTTATACAATGCAAAATGTTCAAAGATACACATACATAAGACTAGAAATGAGAAAAATAGAAAAAATAATACAAGAAGATGCCCAGCACTCCACTTCACTGTAACGCCACCATCTATTGAAACCTGGCAGGGAGGAGAGAGGGTGAGTAACCAAAGTTAGGGAATTAGTTAGCACAATTCTAAAAGAATATTAAAAAAACCAATAAATTTCCAAAAGACAAGCCTTTGAAATAATATATATAGCTTTTAAACATTTCCGTGCATACATCAATATATATGTACATATAGAAATCATGAATAGCATAAAAGAATCACTTTTGCTCAAGTGAGAATTTCAATATCCTAAATATCAAAGATTAGCATAATACAAGTTTTAAAAATATTAAAACATAAAACTCGGCGTAACTCGTCATCATATCAATTTTCAAGGAATATAATTTTGTGAGAGACTATCTTCCCAAAAGTGACAGCTGGGCTTCGTCCCCTCATAACAATCGAAGATAACATGGTTTTGTATGAATGAAATGTAAAAGTACTCTCAAATCATTGGCCTAAAAACACTCACTGACATTAGCCGATGTCACGACTAAGTTGAGAGTAGTCAAGGTCTTCATAACCTTGAGGTTGGCCCATTGAGAATCCGTGTGGTGACTCCGGAATCCAATTAGGGTTCTATACACTACTTGAACTAGAAGGTAAATCCAAGTCTTCACTCCACCTCAATAGGCTGGCCATGAAGACCATCCACTATAGCAAGGAAGGGCTTTGCCCGGTCACCATCAAAACCTATGGAAGCTCAATATTACAATACATGCATAATACCCATAGGGTCTGTTTGATTCGTTAAGGAGAACAACACAAGTAGTATAGTACTGTACAGTACAAACAGTTAAAGTATAACACAAGTGCTTATGTTGTTTAATGTTTGATTTTCATTGAACAATACATGTTTTTTTTGTGTTGTTTAGTTTTTTATTTGCATAAGTACGAAATACAAAATAGTAAATTACAATTATACCTTTTTACAAGTCTATATTTGTTTTATAATAAAAAATATACAATAATATTTTATGAAAATCTTATCAAATTTTACAACGGCCAACAACATAGTAACAAGTTAAAAAATCAACATAATTTTAAAAACAATTAATCTACAACAACCAAACTTTCATTAATATCTTAATCTTAAAAAACAAATAAATAGATAGATAAATAAATAAGTAAATTTTTAAATAGATAAATAAATAAAATAAAATAAATGACACACCCCTTGCGTGTGTGTATCGCAAGTGCAAGGGTAGTCGAAATAATAAAATACCCCTGTGAGTGGATAGTCGAATCCACAGGGAATAGATGCTCAAAAACAAGAAGTATTGCTATTTAGCTAGAGTGAAAATCAATTTGTGATGTTGATTCAAAATATCAGTGCAAATAAAAGTAAAAGAGAAAAGATAAAACAAGAGGAATAAAGAGAGATAATCAATGGAAAAACGGGGTACTCGAACAATACTCACCCTAGGACTATTGTTTCAAGTGCAATACCAATATTATGCCTCTTAATTGAAGTTTAATGAGTCATAGAAATCCAAAGACACATGGTCCCAAACCTAAGGTCAATTGTGACTAATCCTTTACACCATGCTCCGGCGGAAAGGGATACTCTCAACGCCTCACACTGTGTGGGATTGCTTGAGGTTCTAGAGACTCCAAGTGATAAACCTTAATCCCTAATTTAGATCTAACCTTTTGGTCCAGGTGAAAGATCTCTAACCATAATTAAGCCCCAACACTAAGGATAACTCAACACTTCACTCTATCACTCACGTAACTAAGCCCTAGTGGAGAAGATCTTTTAGAACTTCACTCTATTATGGTCGCAAAGAACTCATGGAACATGGAGATAGGATAAATCACGTTGGAGGGGAAAGGGGACGTTCCACTACCTCTCGACTCACCCTCTCAACCCTCTTCAATCTTGCTAAGTCTAACCCAAGTGAAGTTGTCACCCCTTCAAAGAATTGCCTAGATAGATTCTCAACCCTAGTGTCACTCTAAGGGGAAATCAAATCAATAAACACATAAGATTGCAACTCAAATAAAACATCAATTAAAGAAGCATAAAAGAAATCAATGAAACAAAATCATCCTAGGGTTCACAAGTCCAAGCACCTACTACGGGTTTAGCTTTCCATATAATAATACAAAATCAAAGATGAAATCAAAAACAAGTGCAAGCAATCCATAGAGATAACCCCCTTGTCATCCATGTCGATGGTCTTCAAGAGCCTCCTCGTCTTTTCCAAAGACTCCTTCGTCAAGCCTAGGGCACACCCCGCCGAATCTAAGCCGTCGGAAGCTCCCTAATAACTGTCATCCGAAGAAAATCGATGTCGAATGCCATAGGAATGCTCCAAAATCCCAGCAAAAATATCTCCAAACCCTAGCCTCGCTCTCCCCAAAAAATAGGCAAAAGATAGGAAGAAGATCCCCCAAATCAAACTCTCAAAGCCGTATTTAAAGGGTTGAAGCATCCACACACCTCTGTGGATATTCCACATGGGTGTGTGGATTTCCAGGCATAGTTCTTTCGCTACAGTGTTCTTGACTTCCATTTCTTCATTGAGGCCGCATGATTGGGCACATATCCATGCGGTATATCATGTCGCATCTTGCTTCCAAACACATTGATGAAGCTCTTGACAATGTTACACAAGGTAGAACAAATGCGTGTTACTGTCTTTGCGCCCCTCCACTTTATATATTCACTTGAACATTTTGGAGGTTGGCACACACCCACATGTCTATGAGCACAACTCGTGCCTTAATCCTTGTTCTGTCCAAGAGTTTTCTCAACAATTGCGTCCATGATCTATATTTGCTTCCTTTCTTCCAAACCTGTCTCCACAACCCTAAATGCACAAAAGAACACAAATATACACGAATGAGCCATAAAATCTGATAAAAGTGATGCTTAATGCAATACAAGTATACTTAGTAATACTTATACACAAACAATTATCAATAAATAAATCATGTTATCACTTTTGTAATGCAGTAGAGTAATTTTAAATTTTAAACGACAATTTTATCATTAAGTATGTCTTGTACTTCACTAAAATTTTTTAACGTGGTTTTGGCGGTACAAAAAAAATTAAGAAGTTGTGTTGTACCAATTTAGTAGTTTGTACTGTACTCCTGCCCCATTTGTAAATCAAACGCATAACAATAGAAGTTGTCCTATGCTGTTCTTTAAAATCTTGCATATCAGACGGACTCATAAAGTCCAGATCAAGGATAGCAATCTTATATTAGTAATGAAAACCAATTCCACAAGTGTTGATGGTAAAAACATGTCAATATGTACACAAGGTTTTATAAATCGTTTCAATCTCAAAATACAAGTGCAGTTATCAACCTTTGCAATAAAAGCTCAAGAGTTTCTCATTCATGTAAACCAATGTCATAGAAAGTTTTTCAAATTTAATAAAACATCAGTTTAATATGACAAAACCACTTATGATAAACATACTATAATGTCCACACTTAGGACAAACACATGCATCTTTAAAAAAAAAAAACTATTTCATATCCATAGATACCAAAAATATACTTATACGAACGAAGGGTTTCACAAACCATTTCCGGAAGTAAAAACCAACAATGTCATAAGAAATAGTGAGTATAATTTTGGAAAACATCGCACATATCTTTTAAAATATAATAAAATTCATCAACACAAATATGGCTATTTGCCTGACTAACACTCGATTCACACATACGACCGATCTAGCTCCACCTCTTAAACACTTCATTAACCAGCACCTAAAATATAAACTAAATTTAAAAACAATTCAAGATTAATATCCAAATATTCCATAAAGACATGAAATTGTTACTTTACTTACATTCTTCTCAAACTTGATGTCGCATAAGTTATAATCAACCTTAATTGCTAAAATATGAATTTACTCAATCACTGGAAAGTAATTGTCAATTAAACCAATCCACATATACAAAAGCCACATTAAGCATAAAATTATATTTAATTCAGTACATGTACCTATGCATGCCTAGAGATCAATAATATCTTCTACTCAAGATTTTAATATGCCTACAGGGCTTATACATCATCAAATACTCACTTATACAAGTCTATAATCACACAAATTTGTTACGCACCTAAGTCAAGCCCAAATTCCTCAACAAAGTGTCATTACTCCCAAATCACCAACATTAACTTTATTAATATTAAATTCAATATCAAAATTCTTCAAAGTTGCCTTTTATTCCATGAGAACATTATACTAAGCAATTCATTGGTGTTCACAAGAATGCTCAATTTAACATTCAAAATTCAATCTAACTCTTAACATATTCGACACATGCAGTTCATCGTTACTCTTCCAAGAAATTTCCAACTTTTTCCATAGAAATCGAGTATATATATTCTAATTTAACTCTAAGACAAAATAAATATTAAATATTTTCTATGCATGAAGCTTCCATTGTCAATAATATTTCTTCATTTTGTTTCACAATTCTCTCTATTAAAGCTATAAAGTATCCATACTTCTAAACATTAAATCAAACAATTAACCTGTAATTCTCCAAGTATTGGAATAACCCGACATCATCATATTAAAGATTCACTCATTACTAAGCCTATGCACTAGTTAAGTGCTTAATTAATGCCATTTCAAATTAGTGAAAACATAAGCATAGAACAAGGCCAAAAAGCACATCATACTCTTAGGAGATAAATGGCACCATATGTCACGATAATATTAGGGGAAATCAAGTTTCAAAAAATTCAAATGTTCACATCCCGGACAAGCACCCGCATTTCGAAAATGTTCCTAATATTCACATATCGGAGGTGAAAATCATTTTCACAAGTGTATTAGCCAAAAGAAATATAATGTATGCAAGTTTTATAATTCATTTCAATTCCAACAAACCAACATAGTCATAACATTTTCATTCAAACATCAAGAGATTTCCAATATAAATCAATAGCAAGGAAATTTCTTCCGAATCGATCAACATATCAATTTAAATATGATAAATCCAAGAGTCAATTTAAAATCAAATTATGAAGACATTTGAGTCATATTCTACTAGAAATGTGCATCAACTTAACCCATTCTCAACTTAGGCAATCATGAACTGTGAGTAAGATATTCCTTGATTGGTTCCTTGCCTCGAGTCGAGACCTTATCACCTAACCAACCATGACCCCACACAAACACAAAACGAAGACATTAAGTAAATAAAACAACAAAAGAAAAACAATAAGAATAGTGAGCAAAACCCTAGGTCTATAAGCAAAGAAATTCTACAAGAGGCTTAGAGTTGGTTCAAAACTAGGTTCCAGGATTCTCAAAGATTTCCTAAGATTCTTGGCTTCTCTATAAACTAAAGAAATAAGGAAAACAACCAAATTTCACTAATGGTACAGTATAGCTACAATCCACCAATAACAAGGAAGGAGAAGGTCCATGGATTCACAAGATTGAAGTAATACAAGGCAATGAAAATACTCCACTCAAGTTCCAACAACAATAAGTAAGAAGAAGAAGAACAAGGATCAAGCTCTATCTTAAGCTCACATTCAAACCCTAGATCCAACCATCCATTTAAACAATGAAGAAGAAAGGAGAGGATAAGCTTACCTCTAGATCTTGAAGGACAAGGATAGATCTTCAAGCTCCACTAGCAAGATCAAAAGATAAATCAAACCAAATCCCTAACTCCAAAGAGAATCAAGGGAAACAAAGAGGAGAATGATGCAAACCTCTATACTTAAGGAGAGGGATGAATTTGAATCTTCAATCTATCAAGAACAAGGGTCAATCAATCTTACCTTCTTGATCCAAAGAACACCAAGGATGAGAAGAAGAGAGGAGAAGAGAGTGAGAGAGAAGAAACCAAGAAAAGAGCTCTCAAAAAGGGCTTAAAAAGCCCTACACGCGCACCCAGGTGCGTTGCGTGACCTGGTGTGCGGCCCACATAGGGGGCCGCATAGCTCCCAAGAAGGGTTATGCGGCCTGTGCATAGCCCGTACAATCTCTATGTGGTTTGTACACAACCCACACAAGGTTTTTTGGACTCCGGTTACAAGCTCCACATGCTTCAAAAAGCTCAGTATGCCATACCTAGGCAAAAGCAAGAAGAACTTGACCAAAACGTTGAGTCAACACACAAAAAAAAGAACAAAACACCACAAATATGATAAGGGTTATCCTATTATTAAATCATATTAGAAATATGAGTCATAAATCAAATAAAACCACTTTTTGTCTATAAGTTCTTATTATTTTGATTAATTATTCTACTCCATCAAACTTTAATGAAAATTTAAACTTAAGACAAAAACTATAGACCAATTTACAATTTCACTCATATCATGAAATAAAAAATTGTAAATTGATAATTTTACTGCTAGACTCAAAACGAGACTGATTCTTAATTCCTTTAAGCTTAACTCTCTAGGTTTGTTTTGATTGGCAATGGGAGGATACCAAAGATGTTGGTGACACATAGACATCCCGATGGCCTCACACCATAGCCCAATTGAATACGAATGAGTAGATTGTTACGAACCTTTCCGATTATAATTACCATATATGTATAAACCCTTCTTTCTTGTATTCCAACCGAGTGAGACCCATGGTAATCGTCAGACTCACTAAACTTGATCATATGCAAATAACTATAGTAGAGTAAGATTACCAAACTATCTTTCATGTCCCATATGATTAATTTGATTGCCTTGCCCAAGATCTTCTAATCTCACCTACTCATGATTATATATGATACTAACTTATTTATATCCAAGAAAATGAATTTCTTCTTGGAGATCACTCATAATTTCTACTTGTCCAATATAGCTGTATTTCAAGGTTGGCCTTGTAAAGTGATGCTAGCTACTTTAGTAACAGACTAGACGTCACAAGCACATTGTGTTATGATATCTCAGGTCTAAGGTCAAATCATATAATCATAACCAACAATCCTAATCATTAACGATCAAAGAGTAAAACCCATGTGATTAGATTATTGCGAGACATGTTTGAATACACCAATCCTATTGATATATATTCATGATATATGCTCCCACTATCCCATAGTATTGAACTAGCACTCTTTGTTAAAGTATATGTCATACAAATCTTTGTGAATATTTTACATCTAATTAAAGATTATTTGATTTGCAAACTATTTAAGTGTATAAGTACTAAACCCTTCTAGTGCCATCCTCTTTATCTCATAAAGTGCAAACTCTTTAAGTGTTCTTCACCCCAACACCTCTCATGTGCACCCCAGTACATCATCCCATCTCCTCTCTTTTATCTCATCATTTCAAATGCATTCACAAAGCACATATCTAATTTTATGTTCTCTCTTATATTTCCAAGATTTTTGTTTCTAATAATGTGTCTCATTTATCCACGTTGTTTTATAATAATATTTCTAATAATGTCTCGATAGCCACTGTAGCCCATCCAGTTATGTAGCTCATCCACTACAACCATAAAAAATCTATCTAATATTTGTCTAATAATGGTTGTAATTCACTTTACAGCCATTGTAGTCCATCCAATTAGAGAAACTCTAGTCTTGGTAACAATTCAGTCTTGTGCAATCCTCAAAGTTTTAGCTTGATTCATATATATAGAAGTAGAAGTTATATACATAACATTAATATGTAAAAGATAAGGAATAGTTAAAGATGAGAAATCTTACAAAAAATTATAGTGTGTTGTTAGGCCTAGACCCATGGTAGAGCACATGGCAATCGCCGCGTTGCCCTGAAGTAGGTGACATGTACATCCACCATTCCCTGAGGCAATGCAAGGCAAAAATATCCTGTAAAAATCGATTACAAGACAAATATTTGTATATATATAAATAACATTCAAAAGATAACACAAAGGAACATAATGTCAACTAGAATATAAAAGTTCGATAATGTTGACAATAGTGTGAGAAATATGAATATTAAACATTAATTACGCACTAGTGGATCTACTTAAAAGAAGTTTGATACAAGAACAAAATCCGACCTAAAAACAAACTCGAGTGAAATGATAGATAAATGGAGCCAAGCATAACCCCCTAACGCACAACGGCTCTAACAATCACCACATGAAAAAAAAAACACGACTAGAGTAGGTGAGTAATATTGTTACTCAGTGAGTGGTTAAGGTAGTTTCTCGATGTTTACAAAGGAGAATAAACATTCATCAACAACAATTTCCAATAAATAGCATCATAACATGATCAAAATTGATATATAGATTTTCTATATGGAAAATAGTTCCATGTAAAGTCTTAAAAGCCAAAATTCAATATCCGTGTGTGACACGTCCGAATATGCGTGTAAACCGCAAGTGCACGGGTGTCGAAGTAATAATTACCCCGGTGAGTGGGTAGTCGAATCCACAGGGAACAGGGCTACTAGTACTAACTTCTTCTCTGCTTTCTAACCTAATGATAAATGGAAAGGTGTGGTGATCTAATGTGCGAAGAAATGAATACCGGAGACAAATATGCAAGGGTAAAATGGATGGAGATCTCAATCAGTAAAAGTGGGGTATTCGGGCAATGCTCCCCCTAGGATTCAGGTATTAGGTACCGAATAAGCAAAGTGTTTCTATGATGAGTAAGTTAAGTCGTGGAAATCCAAATATAATCGGATCCGGCCTCCCGATCACCGATACTAGTCCCCTACGAGATCCCGGTGGAGAAATCGCTCAATATCAACACCTCACACCACATATGACTGCAAAGCACTCTAAGGATTCCAAGAGTTGTATCCGATTCCTAAAGATTGATCCAACCCTAATTCCCGCGCGAAGGATCCTAACCCCCTACAAGGTTCCCGCGGAGAAATCTCTCAATCTCACGCCTCACACCAAATATGGTTGCATAGAGCTTAAGGAACGGAGATAGAATACACTCAATCAGAAAGGAGAGGGGACACTCCACTATCTCATGACTCACCCTCTCAACCCTCTTTAACCTTGAAGTTCTAACTCTAATGGAGACCTCTCTCACATCAAAGTAACAAATCATGCAAATCCAATCAACCACAAGGATTAATTAAACAAGCAAGCAATGAGAATACAAGATTAAAACTTACTCAAACTCGGATTAAATAGAAACACTAAGCAAATTTACAAAAGATGAGAATCCTAGGGTTCACAAGCCCAAATACCCTCTAGGGTTTTAGCTCTCCATGGAGCAACATACAAAAACACACCATCAATGAATGAAAGTACATTAAAACCATAGAAATAAACCCCTTATATATGAGCCCGATGGCCTTGATGGAGAGCTTCGACGTCTTGAAGGACCTACTCGAAGCTAGGTTCACGGTGGCTTCCTTGATGCTATGACGGAGGAGGAATCGATCAAAGTTGGTGATGAAGCGCCTCCAAAGCCGCAAAGACCTCCTCTCCAAACCCTAGCCGTCTCACCCCTCAAGAGCCGCACAAAAAGATGAGAAAGAATAGGGCAAAAGCGGCTATTTATAGGCCTTAGATCGCGTCATCACGTGCCCCTCACGCCGCGTGTGGATTTTTCCACGCGCGCGTGGTCGCAGAAATTTCCACGCGGCCGCGTGAGCGAGTGTTTGCTACAGAGCACTACTATAGTGTAATTGCTACGATGCTTTTTCACAAAACGCGATCCGAACACTCTTCTCTTAAGGCCACATGTCCGGGCACACGTCCATGTGGTAGGCTATAAAACTTTTCTTCATCGACGTATCTTTGAGAGGTCTTGCAATCTTCACAAAGAGAAGGAATATGAAGATGTGGCTGCCTTTGTGCCCTTCCAAATAGTGAATTGACTTGAATCTTCTTGGAAGTTGGCACACATCTCCACGTTTATGAACTGCTCTCGTGTCTTGATCCTTGAATTGAACAAGAACTCCCAACATTGTGTCTTTATAGCCTATCTTTGCTTCCTTTTTACTCTTCAAGGCATTCACAACCTATATGCATAAAAGAACACCAAATACACAATATGAGACATAAACCACAGTAAAAATGATGCTCAATGCATGTAAAACATATATAAAAATATGTCTACTCAAGCACTTATCAGTGTGCAAAAATCAAATTTCGTAAAAGGGCTAACCGCAAAGTCGTCCCCAAACCAAACTGCCATTGCAATAAGGAATGGGACCGCCAAGGCTAGTTATCCATTTCAAATATAAAATCATATCCACCTTGGTGTTGGCCTCTAAGATCACTCGTGAAGTGATGAACAGTGTCTCAGAATCAGTGGGTGACACACCAATTTGCGTGTATGTACTGCAAGTGCACGGGTGTCAAAGTAATAAAATACCCATTGAGTTTGGTAGTCATATACATAGAGAACAGAATTACTAGTACTAACTTCTTCTCTACTATCTAACCTAATGATCAATGGGATGATGTGATGATATAGTGTACAAAGAAATAAATACCAAAGATGGTTATGCAAGAGTAAAATAGAGGGATATCTCAATCAATAAAAGTGGGGTATTCGGGTAATTTTCTCCTAGGATTCAGGTATTAGGTACCGGGTATGCAAAATGTTTCTAGAATGAGTAGGTTAAGTCATGGAAATCCAAAGATAATCGATCCTGCCTCTAGATCACCGATACTAGTCTCCTACGAGGTCCCGGTGGAGAAATCTCTCAATATCACACCTCATACCTCACACTACATATGACTGCAATAAACTCTGGGGATTCCAAAGGGGTGTATTCGATTCCTAAGAATAGACCTAATCTTATCTCTAGGTGAAAGGTCCCTAACCCTCTACAAAGTCATGGTGGAGAAATCTCTCAATCTCAAGCCTCACACCAAATATGGTTGCATAAAGCCTAGGGTATACAGAAATATAATACACCAATCAGAGGGAAAAGGGGACGCTCCACTATCTTATGACTCATTCTCTAAACCCTTTTCAATCTTGAGGGTCTAATCCTAATGGAGACCTCTCTCACCAAGGTGAACAAATCATGCAAACCAAACAACCATAAGATCAATAAGGCAAGCAAGCATTAGGCAAACAAGATTGAAACTCAACCAAACTTGGATTAAATAGAAACACAAAGCAAATCCACACAAAATTAGAAACCTAAGGTTCACAAGCCCAAATACCCTCTAGGGGTTTAGCTTTCCATGGAGCAATATACAAAACAAACCATCAATAAATAGAAGTATATAAAAGCTATAGAAATAAACCCTATATAAATGAAATGATGGCCTTGATGGAGAGCTTCGACGTCTTGATGGAATCCACTCCGAAGCTAGGGTCGCCGGTGACTTCTTTGATGCTATGAGGGAGGAGGAATTGATCAAAGTTGTTGAAGAAATGCCTCCTAAGCCGCAAAGACCTGCTCTCCAAACCCTAGCCGTCTCACATCTTAAGAGCCGCACAAAAGATATCAAAAGAATAGGGCAAAATAGCTATTTATAATTTGAAATCGTGGCTGTCACTTGCTTCTACGCGACTGTACGTGTGAGCTTCCATACGACCGTGTGGGCTATAGAAATTTCTATGCGACAGCGTGGAAATTTCACGTGGTCGTGCGAATAGTATTTTTTACTACAATACTTCTACAGTGATTTGCTACATTATTTTTTGCTATAGTACTCTTCATAAACACGACTCACACACTCTTCTCTTGAGGCCACATGGTCGAGCAGTCCACGTGGTAAACTATGAGGCTTTTCATCGTTGAATCATCATTAGGAAGCTCTTGCATTCTTTACATAAATAGGGACATGGGAGTGTGACTGCCTTTGTGCCCTTCCAACTCACAAATTCACTTGAATTCCCTTGGTAGTTGGCACACACCCCCATGTACATGAGCTCCTCTTGTTTCTTGATCTTTATGTTGTACAAAAACTCCCAAAATGTGCCCTAATAACCTATCTTTGCTCCCTTTTCTTCCTTCAAGGCATTCACAACCTATTGGCACAAAAGAACACCAAATACAATTTATGAGACATAAACATGATAAAAATGATGCTCACTGCATGTAAAACATATAGAGAAATATGTTTACTCAAGCACTTATCAGTGGGGGAACCACCCAGTCCCAATTCAAGTTCTCTCTATGGCCCTTAAAAGGATAACCTATGTCAATCAGTCAACCATATTGCCTCTCATTAGGTCAAATAGTAGAGACCACTACTGTAGTAGCTGAGTCATAAACTCGCAGTCACCAATATTAAAAAACTACCACACGAGTATAAATGGTTGTAATCATAATTACCTATAGCTTCACCTTTTAATATATCACATAAAATATTCAAAGATTTATATCTCATTCCTAACTCACGTTTTCAAACCAATTTGAATATTCATGATAAAGATATATCATAAAAACCCATTAAGTAGCTACCACAGCTCATTTTAACAACATAAGAAAATATCAATTTAAACATCATAAAATAGAAAGTAAAGCCCTTTACACCCAAACAATAAAACCGTTTTAAAACATTGGTAAGGAAGGTATCCACTCACTGTGCTTAGACCTTTATGTCTAAGAGCTTAGACGAGGTATTCCTCTGAAGAGCTCCTTGCCCTTGGTCGAGGGTTCCCCACTTAAGAGCAAAGCTAACTCAATGCAAATTCAACTAAAAAAATGCATGTAAGAGAGAGAGAGAGAGAGAGAGAGAGAGAGAGAGAGAGAGAGAGAGAGAGAGATAGAGATGCATAATTCGAGCTCTATATGCAATGTATGAAGGATTTGGGTAGGTTATGGGCCATAAACCCTTATCAAAACACCTTACAGGCTTCTTAGGATCTACTTATAGCCATAACCATTTGATAGAGGATCTTATGGGCACATTTACAGTCTGTTTATGGCCATAAGCCCTTGACAGAGAGCCTTACTAGCACCCTTACAAGTTGCTCATAGCTGTAAGCCCTTAACATAATGCCTTACAGGCATCCTTATGTCCATAAGGTTGGCCATAAGTTTAGCAAAAAGGTTGGTAAGGGTCTATAGAGTATCCTTACGCTCGTTAGGATCTGGGGAGCATGAAAATAGGTCATATAGGTGATAAGTGCACAAGAAAAATAGGGTTTACAATCATACATACTTCTAGACAAGTTTTCTTTATGTCTAACCAAGAAAATCTTGAATCTAATCAAGAAATCAATACTTAATGAATCCATAAAGGCTTTAATAGTTCCACAAACCCGTAGATCTAAAATACAATATCATTCAACAAGAAAATCCTCACAATTAACTCCAAAACCTTAAACTCAAACATAGAAAGCATACAATTTCAAAGATCTAATACCAAAACATTGGGGGAACAAGAAGGTTGAGGGAGAAGATGCATTGTGATGCTAAGATCAAGAGAATGATTATGAAGAAGACTAGATAACGATCTTACCTTGATTTTTCAGTCAAAGAAGAGGGAAGAGATTGTGATTATTACTCCAAGATTTCCCTAAGAGGGATTTGAAGAAGAAATGGGGACTAATTGAGGAAACTTAGGGCTAGGTTAAGAAATTTGGGTTTTAAAACTAGGGAAAATAACCCAAAACTCACCCATTCTCTCATAAGATAAACACAAATCACAAAATTACCCTAATAATGTAGAATAAGACCTAACCTAAAAGCTAGATATTACATGTGTGAACTGCATAAAGATCTTAAAAGAAAAACATAAACTTGTTTACAGGAAGTTGAATTTGATAAGCTGACTAAAAGGTTAGTTGCCAATTTCGTGGGTATGAACTAGTTCTCTTTCCTACCCTGGAATAAATGAAAACTTTACTTCAAACCATTAAATTATAGAATTGACAACCAACCAAAGCTAGAGAAAAACATCAAACCCACCTGTTGTAGCTTTACCAATCAAAGGTCTAGTAGGTCTTCAATAGCACTCCGTTGGATGCCAGCTAATGTATTTAGATTTTATGCTTGCCACATGATGATAATTATAAAGGATAAAAAATCATAAAGCAAGATGCTCATGAATTACTGCAAAGAATGGATGTTAGAATCCCATAACTTCACAAAGTTACCAAAAGGTGTTGGTAGACCCACAGGATGAAGTGAAGGCACATCAATGCTAGCAAATTAAAGCTGAAAAAAAATGAAAAACATTAAAAAGCCAAGAATCCAATGTTTGCAACAAACTTGAGAAAAACATAATTAATTTGGCACCTCCTTGGAAGTGGTTACCATCAAGAATAATGTTGGAGCTTTGTAGAATTCCATGACTGACAATGAGCTTTCACAGAAATTAAGAATTTACTTTTACTATACAATTAATATTTTAAAAAAAAGTTAATAAACACAAGAACATAATCAAGAATATGCTAATTCAACATTGTACTATATGCACAATTATCATCTTACATGATGATAACATAGATACAAAGCCTTGTGCACATGGATAAATTAGACGAAAGCCAATATCTTGTGCACAGAACATTCCTAGAAACCTCTTTAGTAAATTGAAATGTCAAAATATCTCATTTTCCTTCATATGTGGTACAAAGTAGAGCTCCAATGTAATAAAAATCCAAATGCTACGGCCAAAACTCTTAAAAACACCATATAAAAAGCTTTGAACTTAAGCTTTCCTAGGAAAAAAATAATTAAAAAAATAGGATCACCAAAGTTTACTAGGGTTTTTAATAGATCTAAGATTTTAAAATACTCTTCTGAATTAAAAAAATCAAAAGGAACTAAAAATTGACAAGTGAAAATGATTGCAGATCCCCAAAAAGAGAGAATTTGTGTGTTTTTAAAGAAAGAAAACACATTGACATATAAAGTAAGTAACCCTGAAGAAGAAAAATTGGGGAAATTAGTGGCTAATTAGCATGAAGCACAGGATGGCCAAATGCTACCAAATAATAGCCAAATTGAATGATTAGTTCATTGAAGACATGAAGAACACTGCAAGACTTGATTTGAAAACCGTCTGTAAGAAAAATCATTGGTAGTTTGAGAAAATTAATGTATCTTTTCCTCTAAAGATTAGGCTTTTAGTCTTGCGAAGTAAGAGATGGAACCATAACTACTATTCTAATTTTAAGGAGCATCTTTTCATAAAATAAATTGATGGAGGTGAGGATGATGCTGGAGCTCGAGATGAAGGAGGGAAGGTTGAGTCACCACCAATTTTTTTTTTCTAAAAAGCTGAATTAAAAATAAAAAGGTTTACAAAAAAGGGTGCTTTTGAATCTTTGTTTGTTGTTTTTGTTTTTTTTTACTTTAGTTTCCCTTTCTTTGGTTGGTTGATGGTTTTTGTGTGTGTGTGTACACACTAGTCTTTGTCAATAAGGGTTAGTGAAAAAGGTAACATGTCATACCCTGACTCACAGTCAGGCACGCGACATTCACCACATTAATCCAAGTAGGGTGAACAACACCTTCTCTGAATTAGTGCAAGGCTGACAAAGAACTTGAGCAAACCTATAGTATATTACCTCTAGGAAAGACATCAAAGAAAACTAGAAAGAACACAATAGATAGTTATATAAATAACAAAAACAAATGTGAGTACACAATGTGCTATACAACTTAAATATACAACCCAGTGGATCCAATCTATACAAGAATTTTTAGTATACAATATGCTCCAAAAAATACACAGACCCAACTTATAAGAACACATATAAGTAGCTCCTCAGCACAAGGAAAGATCGCACACACTCAAACGACAACTAGAACACAATGATAAAAAGACAAACTAATTTTTGAAGTGAAATGATTCATTTTCATGCCCGAAAAATGAAAAGATTTCGATTTAGGTTACTATGCATACCGAAAGACAATAAAAGGCAAAAGCTAGGTCTCACACAACATTGGGGGCATGGTTCTGTTGCGCCTATACTTGAGTAAACCTTCACCAACACATGACCAATGGTTTAGATTAATCCTCAACAATACTTAATTACAAAATATATATTTTAACAATATTATACCTAAATAAATATAGGACGATTATTTATCTCAAGATAAAAATTCATAAAAGAAAATTTTATTAATTTTTTATAATTTAAATATTAATTTAATATTAATAATTAATAAAATTATCTACTATTTATTATTTATTATGTGAAAATTATTTAAAATTAATATTTTTTTAACGAAGTCCAAAAGGACATAAAAAATTAGAAACTTAATTAAACTCCATTGTTGAAAAATAACTTGATTACATGGTCAGAAGTAGATGGGGGCATGCACACACCAAAAAAAGAAAAAAGAAAAAAAACCTCTGCGTGAAACTACCCCATCAGGTCAATGACATAGTGAGTAAAGCTGTTAACTCGTTAACGCGAAAGTGTTATCTATCAATGTTTTTTGACCGATCTAGATGGTCTAACTGGTTTATGCAAGATGGATGTTAAGAATGGTCTCATCCGACTAAAAAACCCACATTTGGAAAAATTCAGTAGTGAACGTGTGACTTGGCTGATTGAACTTGTGAATCTATAACCTTGTCAGGATCATGGTTTGAGTTTGATTTTTCTAGTTTTACAATAGAATATTATTGGGCAATCCACATGAATCAAAAAAATAAAAAATTAAAAAATTAGACCCACGAACATTGATAATATTAAAAAATTATACCTGAGCGTACCATACTGATGGAATTACGTCAGTCTTACTACATTGGTAGTACAAAAATAATTTTACCATAGGAATTCCATTGGTAATAACATAAAAATATTTGTCAGTAAGTTTAGTCGCCAAAAAGAAATTAGGATGGCGTGTGCTATACTAACAGAATTCCGTTGGTACTAGTATGTGGTAATTATTAAAAAATTATACCAACAAAGTTTTGTAGGTAATAACATTAACATGTTTGCTAGTAAGTGTTCAACCCTAAAAAAATAGGATTTCCCATAACATGCTGATGGAATTTTATAGGTAATAATAAGTTAGTAATACTAAAAAGTTATATCGACGCGATTCTGTTGGCAATAGTATCAAGATATTTGCCGCTAAGTCTCGGTGCCAAAAAAATTAGGATGGCACATACCATACCGACGTAATTCCATAGGTACTAGTACGTTGGTATTATTAAAAAATTATACTGATAGAATTTCATTAGTAATAACATGAACATATTAGTTGGTAAGTCTTCAGCCCTAAAAAATTAGAATGTCTCATGACATACGGATAGAATTCCATCGAAATAGTACATCGGTAATATTGAAAACTTATACCGACAAAATTCAGTTGATATTAACATAAATATTTGTCTGTAAGTCTTTGTCACTAAAAGATTTTAATGACGTGTAACATACCAATAGAAGTATGTCTGCATAGTTATCTATAAAGATGCCGGTATTATAAATTGCTTACTAAAATAGTCTGCAACTTGTGAGAAAGTTGCTTGCTAAAATAGGTAGTTAGGTGTCCCGATTAAGTCAGAACCGCTCCCAGCGTGATGCTCAACGCCCGACGCATTAGTCTGTACAATGAAAGGGAGGTTGAATTGAGGTAACTGAAGCACCAAAATTATGGTATTATGGTCTTTTTTTTTGTGTGTGGACTCAAAGTTTTGGTTGAATTCTTCTTGTATTTACCTTGGTAATGTTTACTGTGTGGTTTGGAGCGTGTTAGAGTCATTTTTGAGTTGTTTTTGGCTCACGGGGGCGAGTGTACGCCTGCATGGTTGCTGGCGCGACATGGGCAGCAGGTCGTGCAGCCATGTGTGCGGGCTGCACAACATGACTTGGGGTTGTATGGCCATGCGTCACCCGCATAGGAGGCCACACGATGAGCGTTGGGGTCGTTTTTCTTAGTCTAGAACCATGAGGAAAGGCATTTGTGTCTTTTTCTCTAGCCTTAAACCCCTTTTTATGCCTTTCTTCCCTCTTTTCATCTCATTCTTTTGGCTATCTCTTGTAGGAGAAGAGAATCTTGGATGACTCTCCATCTTCCCTTAGTGTATTGAAGCTCCAACCTTCATTCTTTTCTTTTCCCCTGAGATTAGAAAGGTTAACTTCTATCCTTCTTGTTCTCTCCTTGTTTCTCTATTCTGTTTGGATGAGAGTGTAGGATCTAGGGTTGTTTATAATGAGCTTGATTATTGTCCTCTTTCTTGTATGTTTAGTGCTTGAATGTTTGAGAGGAGTGTAGGTGTTTTCATTTCCTCCATGATTGTTGTAACCTTGGAGATCCATCATTCCTTGCTCTTTGAACCAAAAGGAACGCATTTTCATTCTTTCTTCCTTGTTGTTGGATGAATGATGGATCTAGGATTAAGATTGTGAGTTTGATTCTTATTCTTCTTCTTACTCATTGTTGTTAGAGCTTGAAAGGGTTGTTTTCATTGTTGTTCTTCCAAGTTTGATTGTAGCCTTGAACCATTTCTTGCTGGAATTCATGGTCACTGTAGTATTATTGTAGCACTAGTAGAACTTGCTTGTTTCCTTAATTCCTTGTTTTGGTTTTAAGCCAAGAACCATTAGGAACTCCTTCGAGATCTTGAGACCCAATTTTGAGCCAACCCTAGGACAAGTTTAGGGTTGCATTGCATCTTTAAACTTAGGGTTTCATTTGTGATTTTTTTGCTTAATTTATCACTTGGTTATGAGTGTGTGTGTTTGGTTAGGTGGTGAGAGCTCAGCTCGAGGCAAGGACCCGACAGAGGAGTAGCACACTGGGAGTTTCTTCACCTAAGTAGTGTGTGGGTTACGTAATTACATAATTCTTTTAAAATATGATTTGAATATCCGTATTTCTTGATTAAAAATAATTCATGAATTTATCATATTGAATGGATGCTTTGATTGGTTTAGAAAAGAATTTCTAACAACGCCATTTTGCGTGTGTACCACAAGTGCATGGGTTTGTCGAAGTAATAATACCCCGGTGAGTGGGTAGTTGAATCCACAGGGAATAGTGATTGGAAACACAAAGATTGCTATTTAACTAGAAGGAGAATGAATTAATAGTGATGTGAATAAGAATCAATGCAAATAGAAATAAGAAAAGAAGAAGGAGGCGCAAATAAAAGATAGGAGATGCAATCGATGATAAATGGTGCACCCAGACATTGCTCACCATAGGACTATTGTTTCAAGTGCAAGACCAATCATTATGTTTCCTAACTAATGTATAATGAGTCGTGGAGATTCTTAAACACACGGTCTCAAAACTTAAGGTCAACCATGACTAACCCTACACTATGCCCCGGTGGAGAAATCTCTCAGTCTCGACACCTCACACTGTGCTAGGTTGCTTTAGGTTGTAGGGATTCCATGTGATAAACCCTATTCTCTAAAATAAATCTAAGCCTTTGGTACAGTTGAAAGACCCCTAGTCACAATTAAGCCCCAGATACTAAGGATTACTTTAATGCTTTACTCTGTTGCTTGCGCATCTAATTCCCAGTGGAGTTCGTCTCTTAGCACTTCATTCTATTGTGACCGCAAAGAACTCTTGGAACGTTGAGGTAGGATAAATCACACCAGAGAGGAAAGGGGACATTCCGCTATCTCTCGACTCACCCTCTCAACCCTCTCCAATCTAGCATTGTCTAACCCTCATGGTGTGTCACTCATCCACAAGGATTACTAAAATGGATTCTCAACCCTAATGTCACTCTGAGGGAAAATCAACTTAATAAGCATTCAAGATTGGAACTCAATTAAACATCAATTAATGAAAGCATAATAAGAGGTCAAAAAAACAATATCATCCTAGGGTTTATAAGCCCAAGCACCCACTAGGAGTTGAACTCTCCATGGAGAAAAATACAATCAATAATGAAATCAAAAATAAAAATATGCAATCAATGAATAAAACCCTCTTGGTGTTCGCGTTGATGGTCTTGTGGAGTGCCGCGTCTTCTCCAAAAGTTCCCTCGTCAAGCCTAGGGCACACATCGCCGGATTGGTGCCCACGAAAGCTCCCCCAATAACTCTCTTCAAAAAGAAACCCGGTGTCAAAGGCCGTAAACCTCTCCAAAAGCCTAACCAAAGCCTTTCCAAAGCCTAGCTGCTGGCGCCTCCAAAGGTGAGAAAAGATAGGCCAAAGGATGGAAAGAAGGATCCCTAAATCGGGCTGAAATTGTGACTTAAATAGGGTTGGAATCGAACATCCACACGGGTGTGTGGAATTTCCACACGCCCGTGTGAATCTGCAGTGATTCGTTTTTCAGCAGCCTGTGAACAATAACTGCAACATTAAATTACTACAGTGATTTACTATAGTACCTACTATAGTACTCTGCCAAAATACTCCCGAATCCACACTTTTCATCGAGGCAACATAAACGGGCACACGTCCATGCTGTAGATCGTGTTGCATCTTCAACTAAAAACACATTTGACGATAAATCTTACTAGTATTGCACATGTCGGAACACATGAGTGTGACTTTCTTTGTGGTCCTCTAATTTGCATATTCACTTAAGCACAATGGAGGTTGGCACACACTCATATGTCTTTGAGCACAACTTGTGTCTTCACGTTTGTTCACTCCAAGATTCCATCAATAAAGTGCAAACGCAATCTACTTTGGCTTCTTTCTTCCATACTTGTCTCCACAACCCTATATGCACAAAAGAACACAAATACACATGTATTAGTGATAGAATCTGAGAAAAGTAATGCTCATCGTAAGAAAAGAATACTTCATATTACTAATACACAAGTACTTATCAATTTCTATGTTATTGAACTATATATGAAACTCTTGATGTTTGAATGAATGTGTTTATGACTAAACTTATATTTTGGAGTTGAAATGATTTAAGAGACTTTGGTTATTCAAACATGCTTTTAGCATTGATATTTGTGGAAATGACATTTATTCTCAATATTTGAATGTTGTCTAGGATATGAACTCTATAAGGAGATATGAAAACTACAAGAGTTATGACTTTGAGGGACAACTTTTCTGTGACACCTTGTTATTTTGCCACAAATATTAGGTTTTTCTGCCAAAAATATTAACTGACACTATTGCTTAGACTAATTGTGGCAACTTATGTTTTTGTCACCATTACAATAATAATTGTGGCAGTGTAGTATATGTCTGATAAGTGCTAAACTGATCATATTTTCTATATCATTTACACTGCATTTAGCATGAAATTGTACTTGTTTAGCGTCTCATTAGTATGAAATTTCATTCTTTTGTTCAAAACGACCTTTATTTCTATTTTAGGAAGAAAGAAGCGAATTCGAGGATGTTTTGAAGCAAAATAAAACAAGTTATTGAATGAAGGCTGCACCACGACTCACAACGGGCGTTATTGCAACTCACAATGGCCGTTGCCTACACTTACCACTACCGTGATCAAGCCGTGGCAATAAAAGCTCACTGGTAGAAACACAGAAGCCATAACAGCCTCATAACGGCCGTTATGAAGCCCATAACAGCTGTTATCAAGATACATAATGCCCAAAGGCAATGCCAGGATGCAACTTGGATCGTAAGCAACAATTTACTCACAATGGGCATCACAATGCCTGTGGTAAGACCGTGGTAGAGCCGATTACTATAAATAGCCCATTATTCTCTAAATTCGGGGAGACTCTTTTGCCGGACAACCTAGGACGACCGGATTTCTAGAGATTTGAGCGGTGGGAGACGGTGTCTTTTCTATATTCCAACAGATTCCGACGGATTTCTCAAGAGTACGTCAACGAGCATTATCGGAGAAGATCACGTGACAGGCATCTTCAAAGATCATCATTAGAAGGGCGTGAGTGGCATACGTCATCCGGACAATCTTGGGATCCACTAATCCCCAATCTTCGGAGAACTTTTGGAGGGAGTTAGTCTAGGAATACATTAAAAGCTTATTTATTCTTTATTTGGTCTTGTGGTTTTCTTGTTCTTTGATGCTTTGCTTATTATGGTCCATAAGAACCTAATTCGAGGGGAATTGTATGTCTAGGTCCCTCGGATATTATTTATGAATCTTGATTGATTAATATAAATTATTCTAAATTTCGTAATCATTGCATATTCTAATTTTATTTTTACATGTTGATGTGGATGAGGATATGCCCCCATGTTGACGATGCCCATGACATGATAGATCTATGTATATTCTAAGAGGTTAGGCATAGCTAGGTTTCTGGATTAGGGATTGATTGTCCCTTAAGATTAGGGTATGATTGGTCTCTTCTCATGGGATTCCCGCACTTAAGGTAAACCTAGGAGGTCAGGGGTGGGAGAGATTTCATTTTAAGTTCCTAGTGGTTTAGACCTACTCGTCATGGCTTATTGGGCCTTTGAATTCCCCCGGTTCGAACCTAGAACACAATTGACACTAAACACCTATCATAATTAATAATCAAGATAGCTATAGTACATACTCCCAACTCCTTCTAAGTGTGCTTAATGTCGTCTCCAATTGTATTATTTAATAGTGTTGTGCAAGTAAACTAAAGAAAGAGCATAAACGATTAGGCTATTGATTAAGTGAAAAAAGAGTAATAGGAGTCTCTTGCCATTCTTGGGGAAATACGACCCTCGCGTTCACCCATGAGGTATTACTTGACGACCCGTACACTTGCGGTATAACAGACCAATTGTAGTATTAAGTGCATACTTGCGTACTCATATATTTGCATAATTTACACACCCATAACCCATCATCAATGTCACAATTAAGTCGTTACTATTAATATATTAGTAGTGGCAAAATTTCTTGTGTCTAATGTTTGTTATTAAAAGCAGATAAGATTTAGTGTCAAAAATGTTTTGATGAAAATGATGTGTAATTGTGACAAAACATATTGTCGCCATTATAATTTTCTATTTAGTGTTTAGTAAATATTGTCACAAAAATTAAATTTAATAACCATGTTAAAAGATTTTTAATGATAAAAAAGTTAATTGTTACTATAGTTTGGATTAGTTGTGATATCCAATTATTTTGTCACTATTATAATTTCAGTTGTGACAATTTAGTATCTATCACAATTATGCATCTTATCTTTTGTATCGACAATTTTGGATACAAAAATATAAACATGCAGTGTTGTCTGTAGTCTTTTATAAAATAGTTTTAAGCAATTATAGATAAAGTTTAAAAGATTTTTAAAATTATAATTTATATAATACTCAAAATTTATATTATAAGGCTTAGAAAGCAAGTCATCAAAATCAAAATTAAATAGATATTTACCAAATCTCACAAAACAAAATCTAGATAATGTAAATTTTTTTTTAAAAAAAATATATTTTAAAAATATATAATCCTCAATGAACTTAACATATAAAAGAAATAAACAAAGATGGCGAAACATTGAGTACTTTTGTGCCTAAGGAGATCGGTGGCAACGATTTGGCTTTATTTGATTCGAAGAGCCAAAGTGACTCAACAAGCTCAATTTGTAGAGATGCATATTATTGATGGTCACAAGATTTGCTTCTTTTCCATTTTGTAAATTCTTTTACTTCGTTTATGCATAAATAAGAGATAATTGTTATTTTGCTTTATCATTTTCATCTTCAAAGTTAGGTTTATTGGATTTTTTCAATGATGATTGTTTGCTAGTGTTTTCATTTCGACACTTTGAATCTTAGGTTCATAGTAGGAATATCTTGTTTAGATTTTGATCATGTAGTTTTCTTTTTAATGATATTTTATCTATTTAAAACAACAAAAAGCCAAATGCAACATGGAATTTGTCTTTTCTTAATTGAGAAGAAATAATGGTGTGGAAGTTGTAATTAAATTAGAATTTTTGAAAATTTAAAATTATTTTATTATATTCTTATTTTTTTCTAAATATGCAGAATAAACTTCAAGAATATTACAGTAAAAAAAAAAAAGAGTTAAATTCTAACATAAGCTAAGGCTGAAAAGCAAAAAAGAAGATTCAAACGCATAGTGGAGTACTTCATCTCTAAATTTACATTAGAGAATAATTTAGGATAATTTTATAATTGTATTTTTTATATTTAATATTTTAAATTTCTAATTTATATATTTGAAATAAGAATTTTTGTACGTTTTAGGGATATTTATCTATTTTATATAATATTAAATATTTTTATTTAGTGACAACATTATTATTAAATTAATAATTTTATTTGTGATAATAATAAACACATGATAGTGACGAAGTATTGGTCTAATGTAAATTTATAAATGAAGTACTCCACTATGCGTTTGAAATAAGAATTTTGTACTTTTTAGTAATATTTATCTATTTTTATATAATATTAAATATTTTTATTTAGTGACAACATTATTGTTAAATTAATACTTTTATTTGATTAATAATTTTATTTGTGATAATAATAAACACATGATAGTGAAGAAGCATTGGTCACCAATAAAAATATTACTTTTGACAAAATATTTTGTTACCGTTTTAAATCATTTTGGTGTCAACAATGGTGTCACAATAAAATAAACTATTGTGACCATTTTATTCATCACTACTTTGTATTTTGTGTCAACAAAATTATCACAAATAGTAAGGTTTTTGTAATAATATAGTTTTATCACAAGAAGTTTTTAGTGATAGTAATTTGGTCACAAATTTTATGTATAATTGTGGCCAAACATCTAAATTAGTCATTATTGTATTTGCAACGGAAGTATTTGTGACAAGAGGTGACGATCTCAAAAATTGGTAACTATTACTAATAGTGACAAAAATTACTGGTTTTACTAATGACTTTCGTTATCACTAAAAATATAATTTCTTATAGTGATGTATTGCATTATTTTGATAGTGACGTTCTGTTGCAATAGGTGGTCTTCAAGGCTAGCCTATTGAGGTGGCATGGAACACCGATTGATTTATTAGTCCAACTCAGGTGGGAGTGTAGAACCCTGATTGGATATTCATCGGTAAGCCGAAGTCACCACATGGTGGACCAATGGATCAACATCAAGGGCATGAGGACCTTGACGGCTTTGAACTTAGCAGCTGATACAGCGAGAATTTAGAGAGAATTGTAGACCATTATTAGTTTGCTCAAGATGAAAATTTCGTATTTTATGAAATTATAATTTATGTAAAACAAATCTTTGAGACGTGATCATTTGTATACTCTTGGAAAATAAATTGGTTTGATGACAAATATTATGTTTTATTGTTTTTGAAACTCGTATTATGTCATTCATGAGTTATGAATGTTGAAACCCTCATTTGAGCAAAATTGATTCTTTTATGCTATTTGTGGTTTCCTTATGTATTTATATTTGCTGTTATATATGGTTAAATGTTCTAGTCTATATGTATGATTACAAAAGCATAACTTTGTTGATTTTATTGATTTGTTGTATATTCTTTTAGAATTGTACTAACCCATTTACTGAGTGACTCTGGTTACTTACCCTCTCTCTTCCTTCCAAGCTTTAGTATCTAGTGGTGTTGCGGCGGGATGGAGTGCTGAACATTCTTGTAGCTATCTTCCTTCATTTCAGCCTTATGTATGTGTTTTTTTTAACATGATGCATTGTATAAGGACATGGATCCACTAGTGTATTTGCCACTCTATATGGATGGTGTGTATGCTTGTCTAGTTTCCTTGTGGTATTTATGACCAGTAATTCTTTGAACTTTTTATCATTTTTTGGTGTTGTTACTTCCATTGTGCTATTATTGTATTCCTTGTGTTATATATTTTGTATATGTGACTTTTGGTTTAGGATTGTGAAAATCCAGGATTTTGTTAGCCTTACAATGATTCAAGAGTTGAGTGGCGTGGGTGTCCTTCCTCGGGTTATCACGGCAATTGTCGGGTGTCGGTCGGACAGGACGGGCGGTGAAAGGAGTTTCCACGAGCCCAGTCTTTGGCTTGTGAAAAGCTTTTGAGGCTAAGGAAGTCCACACAAAGGAGTCCTCCCGAAGTAGATTAGTGAGTTGAGCGGCCAAGGTGGCATAGTGGCGTACAAAATGCTTGTAGTAGCCAATTATGCCAAAAAAAACCTTGCAAACTCCTAAGTGTGGTTGGGAGAGGCCAATCATGGATAGTAGAAATCTTGTTGGGGTCAATTGATACGTGTTGTTTTGAAACACAGTGGGAAAGATAATTTAGTTCACTGCAGCCAAATTCACACTTTGTTTTCTTCACGGATAAGTGATTGGACCGAAGAAGGGAGAACACTTGTTGCATATGGTCAAGGTGTTCCTCCCAAGAGCTACTTTAGATGATCATATCGTCAAAGAAGACCTAAGTAAACTTCCTTAATGTGTGTCAGAATACGGAATTCATCAATGTCTGGAAGGTTGCCGGGGTGTTGGTGAGACCAAATGGCATCACAATAAATTTGTAATGCCCCTCATTTGTGTGGAACATTGTTTTCTCAATGTCTGGAGGATGAATTCGCACTTGGTGATATCAAGCACAGAGATCAAGCTTCGAGAACACTACAACATTGGCGAGCTCATTGAGTAATTCATTAACGGTAGGGATCGGGAAGCAATCTTTGATAGTGATGGTGGCGTTCAGAGCTTGGTAATCCACATATAAGTTCTAGCTATCATCCTTTTTCCTTAATAGCAAGATTGGAGATGAATAAGGACTAGAGCTTGGATGGATAATTCCCTCTGTCATGACGTCAACGAAAGCATTATATGATGCAAGATTCTCGGTGATGGTTTTACAGAGATGAAGGAAGGTAGAGGAGAAAGAATAAGGAGAAGGAGAAGAGGAGGATAGAAACGAGGAAAAGGATGAAAAGGATTCTTTGATCCTGTCCCTTATTCCATTCATCATTATATGGACACTGTGACAATTTCTGACATTGTAACACACTCCTAGGCATTACAGCAAACACCTATTGTGCCAAGACAATCCAATACTTGATATAGTGATTCCTCTAATGATTATCACTTTTAATTACAACTTCTCATCATTTGATATACTCCTAATTACATAATAGGTGTTAATGCTTAATCAGACTCATTCCCGCATCATTATGTTGTAACATAATCTGCAAACTTGTTCGTCTTAGTTGAGTGCCTGATCTTGTGTGCCCTTTGCCGTATTGTTGAATCCTATCCTGCATCAGGGCCCTACTATTGGGCATTTGGTAACCACCAACTACTCATTAGCCATTAAAGACTCTTTATGGATGGTTTAAATTTTAAATGGTTATTGAGTTTTGCTCAATGAATCATTAAAGATGTCCTTAGATTAGTGCAATACAAGTATTGTAAGTGAAATTTAGTTTTAGAAGAGGAGTTGAAAAGTCATGCAAATAAATAAATAAATAAAGACACATAACTATTAAAAGATTATAAAAAAGTAAACAGTCTCCCTACTTTTGAAAATATACCGGTTTGGTCCCTCTATTTTTTTCGTGCCCTTTTGGTCTTCTTACTTTTCTAAAATGTGTCCCATTAGTCTTGGAGCAAATGACCATCATATTTCAGTCTAATGACCCTATGTGGCAAACATAATGCTTTATGGAGTAACACTCCGCACAGTCCCTCTACTTTTCAAAGAACGTATTTAATTTGTTGATGCGGGCCGGATTGATGAGCTAGCATGCGCCTACATGGGCAAGTGGGATGTGATGACCTAGGCGGGTTCATTTTGGTAATTTCCCTGAACGGCTAATTTTGGTGATAAGAGGGGCCTATTAGATGGAAAATGGGTCAACAAACACAAGTCACGAGCTTGCACAGCAAGCTCATTAGTCATTTTGGTTTTCAGCCAAATTCCATCATCTGGGCCTCAAAAACATCAATTTTATTGTTTATGGAAAGATTTAGTCTTGCCATATCTTAGGCTATGAATCTCTGATTGAGGCGCCATTTTTGGTATTCGCTTTGTTTAGTTATGATTTTTATTTCTATAATGCTAATTGGGAATTTTTCATTTTTACCAAATTTTCAATTTGTTTCTCTTTTTATGTTTTTAGGGTTTTTCTTGTTGGTCTATTTAATTGTAAGACTTCTGGCTATGAAAATCGGTTTTGAATGAAATAAAATTCTAGTTGTTCTTTGTTTTTCTCTAAATCCCTGAGTATTGTTAGACTAAACAAGATTTAGATTTTTAGTTTGTTGCTGACTTGGGAATTCTCAGACTAAGCAAGTCTTCAACTTATCCCTCTGTGTCATTTTTGGACTTAAGTTTTTGGATGTACAAGGTATTTTCCAAGGGTTACCTTCAGTTTAGCTTGTCATGGAACCTTTTATGATCCACTTCCACATGGTGGAACTTCGTTTCTATATGTAAGAGATGTGTGTGTCTCTGATAGAGAGAGACATGACTCTTGAGTTTTTGAGAGAAGAAAGGGTCACCCACGGCAGTGCTTGTGCGGCGAATGGCAACCATTCCGAGGTGGAGTCTAGGAATCATGATGCCGGAGCTCGAGTTGAGGATTTAGAGGAGTCCAGGAAGCATGATGCTGGAGCTCGCTTTGTTCTAAAATCTAAAGGTGAGTTCTATTATTGTTGCCACAAGACTCCTACAAACACACTGGCACAAAGTAGAGATAGTTCATGATGATATATATGCTATATTTTTATTTTATTTTTTCACATCTCATTCAACCCTATGATCTTTCTCCATAAAATAATAAACAGAAAAAACTAGAGCTTCCTCCCATCATTTGCTTGACTAACCTAATAAGCCAAGAGCCACCCATTTTTTACTGAAATTTCAACGCAGACGGCTAGGTGGAAATTACATCAATGCCCTAAACATTGGGAACAGATCACATCCCCTCCATGTGCTTACAGTTTAAAAATTTAGACAAGTTGCGTCAAGATATAGCTCTCAATCAAAAATGAAATTTTTAATTGAAATTAATAAATTAAAATTAAGTTTTGTAGCATTTTAATTTTAAATTATATACCGATGTTTTTTTGGAAAAATCAATTAATAAGCCAATGATGTTTGGTCTATTTGCACCGAGTCTTCTATGAATGGTGTTTGTGATCTTGCCAAGGAGACAAGTTCAAATCTCTTCAAATCTCAACTCATACAAAGTGAGGTCATAAATGTGTTGAGATATTTAACTACACATTTGTTGCGCACCCTTAACATAATTTGTCCACTTTATTAAAAAAAAAATCAATCGATAATATAGGGGATCAAGTATATAGTCTAATAATTATACTAAATAATTTAATTTCATATTATTTACAAAAAAATATTTTGGAATTAATCAAGAAGGCTAATGGTCTAATGGCCTATTAGTAAAGGATCCCTTGCGTAAGGTACTCATTTTAAGGATGACCTAATGTTAAACCCTAAAATCCATAAAAGATGAGGACACATGTGCTTATTGAGCTTGCTCCACATTAATTTCAGAGACTTTTTTTTTCAATCATGTAAAGACAATTTTCATTCTTTATAGCAACCTAAGCAAACCTCTCACTTCCTTTAAATGAGAGGGTTTATCCCCTATTTGTTAAAAAAAAAAATCAAGAAGTTTTTGGTTTTTTTAATATAAATTTAAAAGATTTTGGATTTGGGAAAAGATTACTAACTATTAAAATTGTATGTGTCTACTTTTAGATTGGCAAGAATAGAAGATCATGAAGATTGCATGAAGCTTAGTTTGGTGTGAAACCATTTGAAGACACAAACTAAGACAGGGCAAGCTTAGTTTGGTGTGAAGCTATTTGAAGACACAAACTAAGTTAGGCAAGGACAAGCCAATGAGATTATCAAGACCATATTTAGCAACACAATTTGAAGAAAGATCTAAGAGCTAATTATGGGTGGAACTATTCAAGGAGTCTAATCAGATATGGAGATTGATTGAAGATTACATGAGATATGATTAGAGATTTGAAGATCCAAGCATGGATGATTGAAGATCATGCTTGAAGATATTGAAGGCTAAACTTGGATGAAGATGAGATTAAGTTTAGTAACAATATTTTCATGAGTTAAACGAAGATCATTTGGGAAGACCAAACTTGGGACAAGTTTGGAAAGAAGATCGGGAGATCTTTGGTTACCATCTTTGGTGAGATGATTGCGTGTGCCTTGGCGGGCACGTCCCTTGGGAGAGGGAGACCAACTGAAGTGATGAGAGGAAGGAAGCAACTGCAGGAAGGAGGAGCTCGGGTCGAGTCAACTACTACGAGGGGGACTGAAGGGTCCAGGAAAGTTGAAGGTCACAGATTCGGGTGCAACTAGCTAGAACTCAGTCATGTTCAGTAAGGTGGGCCATGTTGCAACTAGGTGTTGTAACATCTAACTTTGGAAGGTGCCCAAGTTAGGAAGCCGCGGAGAATTCTAAAAGAGCAAGTTTTAATATTGGACGTCGGTGCGTCTATATAAGATATCCTGCTTGAAGATTTAGGATGAGTCACGAAGTGAGAAGACCCTTTGGTGAGGGTTGAGTAGAGTGGGCACAGGTCAATCTTAAGAGGATATTCTTTGTCTTGAGAGAGTGAGAGAGTGTTGTACTCTTTATTCTTAAGCCTCTTTTAGTGGATTGTTTCTCCGGGTTTGGCCCCCCAGATGTAGGCAATGTTGTGCTGAACTGGGTTACCAACTTGCGTGTCTCTCTTCTCTTGTTTGATTGTGTGTGTATGTCCAATCTTCGAATGAGTTATTGAGTGATTTATCTTACCACACTACCCACCGCAATTATCAACTATTTTACTTTCGGTGTGTTTAAATTGGAGATAAAACTTTCAAGTAAATTTTTTTTAAAAAATATTGGGCTGTAGAAATATTTTAACGTTAGTTGGTTAATTTTTTTTAATTAATATTAATTTAAATTAAATTTTTTTAATTACTGTTATGTATTAATGTTGATAAAAATTAAAAATAAGTCTTGAAATATATTTATTAAAGTAATTATAGTCTGTGAGTGGTGGGGTATGACAAATTAGCTTGCGAAGTGAGGTAGGAAAACTAACTTCAAAGTTAAGATTTATTTATATGTCTACACATCCTGTACTATTCAATAAGGGGTTATTTTCATTGTCAAATAAATAAGTATAAGGATATGTTAGCAGTTTATATTAGAGTCAAACAATTAAATCAGCTTTGGTTTATTTTATCTCAAGTATTGTTTAATAAAAAAGTTACTTTTAGGATTGCCTTCCATTTTACTTTTATTTTACTATGGTATATTCATCAATTAAATTTTCCACTTCTTCAAGAAACTCTGCATGTTTTTGATAATTTCTTGTAAGTCCAATAATTGCCATGGTTAGAATTATCCATTTGGTCAAATATTTTAACTAATAGTTTACCATATTTTAGCTTTAACCCAAAAATGTGAAATGACCATAATATCCAAGCAAAACTATAGAGCTAGCAGCATTAGCCCTATTTTAAAATGAGTTGTGTGAGACTTTTAAGTATTCCAAGTTCAAGTCCCGATAGATGCAATAGTATTAACGGGTCTACAGTTATAAATTTAGGGAATAAGGGGAATTGGGTTAAGGCACCAAGTCAAATTAAAGCTGCCCTTATTTTTTTTTGTAGTGTTTGAATAGAGAAAAGGAATAGTGGAAAGTTATTTACGAGAGCAATGAAAGGAGCATTAGCATAAGGATGTTGCTTATTTATGTATGTTAGTTCGGGTGAGTATTGTGGATTAGAATTCAATCACAACCAATGACACCACATAATAATGAAAATGAGAGACACGAATTGGTGACCTAGTTCGACACAACACTTGCCTGCGTCTTGGGCCGAAGCTCGTAGATAACAATCCACTAAAATTGGGGAATAAACATCAGTACAACATTATTAGCCATCATCACAAAGGTATACAAGAACTCTCTCTAGATTGCCCGATGCCCACACTTTCACTCAAATAATTGGGTCTTTCCTTGATGACTTATCCTAAATCTTCAGAATAAGGTCTTTTATATAAGCATCTCCACATCCCAAAGATATAATCTCCCACTTTTAAAATCTCTGTGTTTACTAACTTGGAGACCTTCCAAAATCAGCCATTACACCTCCAGTTACATATGATCTTGTAACATGACCCTCTTGTTAACCTTGAATGAGTTCTAGCTTGCTACGTAACCTCAAAAAGCCTCCAACCATTCTGGTTGTGTCTATCTGAGTCAGATGCAGTCAGATCCTCCCAATCTCAACCTGCGGGCAACTAGCTTACCCCCTTATGTCTTATAAGTATTATACTCTCAGTTTGCACCCCACATGGTGAGTCAACTTCAAAGATGAATCTTCAATTCTTGTACTAAGCTAAATTTCCAAATCATCCAAGTTGATCACATCTATTCATTTAAATTTAGTTCTTCACACTCTTCCAAACTTGATCATCTATTTATCAAAGTTGGGCTTTTCTAAATGGTGTCTTCAATCTTCTTCATGTATAGATGTGTCTGCAAATAGCTCTGTCTATATTTAGCTTTGTCTTCAATATTATTCCCTCATGTCTCTAAATAGCCCCTTCCATATTTAGCTTCTCCCTCTAAATATGATCTTTAAGTATTTGTGTTCCATTACCTTAGGATTTACTTCTTCTTATGTATTTTCAGCTTGAAAGGAACATGACACTAGCAAATCCCCTTGAAAATTTTCTCACTCACAAGCACAATCTTCATTCGTACTGTCCAAAATCTCAAAATGGTATTCAGCTTCTCCCTTTTCATTTTCTGCACCAATGTACTCAATTTTCCCAACTTTTTCATTGTTGTTCACTACCACATCATCTCTATAAGGAACTTGAATTGCTTGCTCAAATGCTAATTGTTCCTTGGAGAGTGTGTCAAGTATCCCTCCTAATTGATGCTCAAGGTTTTTATAGGAGGCTTCATGACATCTTAGTGTGGTCTCCATATTTTGGACGCAGACATCGGATGCTTCAATGAAGTTAGCTAATACTCTTTGTAACTGAAGTGCATCCTCTCCGAGTATCTCACCCTTTTAACATTCCTCTTGAGGTGCTTCCCAATATTGTCCATCTCTATTCCACAAGAAGTTTGGGTAACCCTTTTCAATTGGATGATATGTGTTGCAATAAGGAATGAGTTGTTGTTGTGAAGCAATAATTTTATCAACTTTTTCACTCAGAGCTTCAACTCGAGAATACAGAACAATGAGCGGATCAATCATCATTTAAACTCCTTGTAAGAAAAAGTAAGACATGACAAAAGAAAATAAATGAGAATGATGGAAGAATAAGAAAGTGTGAAATAGATGAATGATAAATAGTTAAAATAGCAAAGTGCAAAGTGTCTCTAAATGCCTATTCCCCGACAACGGCACCAAAAACTTGACACGTCCGTATATGTGTGTAAACCGCAAGTGCATGGGTGTTGAAGTAATAATACCCCGGTGAGAGGGTAATCGAATCCACAGGGAATAGTGCTTAGAACCACGAAGATTGCTATTTAACTAGAATGAAAATATGTTGAAGTAATGTGAAAACAAACTCAATGCAAACGAAAATAAGAAAAGATAAAGGAGGCGCAAGTAAAAGATAGGGAAGGCAATCGACGATAAATGGGGTACCCGGATAATGTTCCGCCTAGGACAATCGTTTCAAGTGCAAAAACCCCCTATTAGGCTTTCTAACTAATGCATTAATGAGTCGTGGAGATCCTTTAATATATGGTCCCAAATCTAAGGTCAACCATGCCTAACTCTCTATACATGTCTCGGAGGAGAAATTGAATAACCTCTCAACCTCGGACTCGTATAGAATTGCAATGAGTTCTAGGGATTCCAAGTGATAAACCCTATTCCTATGTATAGACCTAACCTTTTAGTGCAGGTGGAAGGTCCCTAACCACAATTAAGCCCTACGTGCTAAAATCACCTCAACGCTTCACTCCGTTGCACTCGCAACTAAGCCCCAGCGGAAGGTCATCCCTTAGCCCATTCACTCTACTATGGCCGCAAAGAATTCTTGGAACGTGGAGATAGGATAGATCACACCGGAGGGGAAAGAGGACGCTCCGCTACCTCTCGACTCACCCTCTCAGCCCTTTCCTATCTAGCTTTGTCTAACTCTCGTGGTGTGTCACTCACTCACAAGAGTTACCAACAAGAACTCTCAACCCTAGTGTCACTCTAGGGGAGTATTCAAACAATCAAGCCTACAAGATTGGAACTCACAATAAACATCAATTAATTGAAAGCATAATAAAGAGATTCAATGAAACGAATACATCCACAAATACCCAAGTACCCACTAGGGGTTTAGCTCTCCATGGAGGAAAATACAATAGATACTGAAATCAAAAGTAAAGAGATGCAATCCATGAATGAAAACCCCCTTGTGTTTGTGTCGAAGGTCTTGTGGATCAGCTGCGTCTTCTTCAAAGGTCCCCTCGTCAAACCTAGGGCACACCTCCTCGGATCGGTGCCTACGAAAGCTCCCCCGATAGCTCTCTAAAACCTTGCCAAAGCCTCTCCAAAGCCTCTCCAAACCCTAGCCTCCGGCGCCTCCAAAGATGGGGAAAGGTGGAAGAAAAGATAGGGGAAAAGATGGAGAAATCGGGGCTGAATCGCGGATTTGAAAGGGCTGGAATCGAGCATCCACATGGGCGTGTTTAATTTCCACACGCTTGTGTGAATTCTCTGGAATTCTAATTTTCGGCCGACTGTGGACAGTAACTGCTACAGTAATTTACTATGGTGTTTTGCTACAGTACTCCCCGCCAAAAACACTCCCGAATCCACTTTTCATGGAGGTAACATAAACGGGCACACGTTTATGCCATAGATTGCGTCGCTTCTTCAATAAACGGTTTCATTAGTGAAGATCTTGGTATCATTGCACAAGTTGGGATACGCATATGTGACTGCCTTCATGCCCCTCCATCTCATTGTAATGGTTTGAATACATGGAGGTTGGCACACATTCACGTATCTTAGAGCCCCACTTGTGTGTTTGCGTTGTTGCTTCTAAGATTCCACCAAATAGTGCGTACATGATCTACTTTTGGCTTCTTTTCTTAAAACATAGCTTCACAACTTTACATGCGCAAAAGAACACAAATACATATGTATTAACGCTTAAACTTGATAAAAGTAATGCTCATTGTAAGGAAAGAAAACTTCGCATTCTTATCACATAAGCACTTATCATTTATATAATTATTTTTACCAATATTAAAAATATAAGATTTTAAACTATATAGAATTGTTTATAGGCAAATTTCCTGTAAAAGCATAAGATTTCATTCAAACAAATATAATATATATATATATATATAATTAATTTGAAATTTTATAATCATTTTTGCCAATATTAGCATGGTTTAGTGGTAAAGCACATTGATTGTGAATGGGTAGGTGGGAGTTCAAAACCTCATGACTGAAATACTGTAGAAGTATTGTTCATTTAGTGTTCACCGGGATCCAATACTGTAAAATTTGTTAGAGAAAGCAGAGATTGAATAAGGATTTAGTGGATTTTGGGGCGTGTAGAAACACTGTTTTTTAGAAATTTATTGCCCTCAGGTCTGCACTAGGTTTTGCAACAATTCTCTCAGGATACAACAAAATCCCAAGATCAAACTTTACAAAAAAAGTAATGATCTTCTGTGAGAACTTTTCTGTATTTAAAGAAGATGAAGAGGTGCGAACAACAGTTGGATTTGTCTGTTAGAGAAAACAACTGAAATCTCTTCATTAATGGCCAAGTGCCCATTTATAGATTAATTAAATAATATAGAATTATAATAATAAATATATATAAATATATATATTGGAGGGCCTACTTGCACTTTTCTCAAATTCAATTATTTAATTTCTTTATTATCTTGTATTATATAAACATATGTTCGTTCTTCTCTTTATCCGATGTGGGACTAAACTATTCACACATACTACACTAACAATCCCCCACTTAGTATGCGTGAAATTGATGTAGTCATATTATAGCTAAATGCATTTATAAAGGTAACTTTCGTTTTAAACCTTTATGTAGTGTAAGTAATTCAAGAATTTAGCAAAATCACAAATGGTTAAAGCTTAAACTGTGATTCTATCTGCCAAATCAGAATTGCCACACATGTTTTGCTAGTAATGACATTCAAACAGAAGTTCTCTATCAAATGAAAAAACAGCACTATTAAGGCCATGTGCTCCATCCTGACTTCATAAAATTTTACAAAGTGTACATAACTTTGATAAAAGCGGCACCACTTCTCAATTTTATATAGGTGAAGTTTTGCTTCATTAGGACTGTTTAATTTCTACACTCATCCTCTAAATGACCATGGTACTAATTTGCTAATCAGCAAAACCTAGTACTCAAAACACTTATCACTAACTTGTTATTACCCTTTAAACTTCTAAATCACTGGTAATACTAAAATAAAAGTTGGGTTCCTATTAATAATAAGTTCAGCTGAAAGGTCGTAGACCCATCTTAGCAGCAGTATTTCGTACTAAATCTCTTGGTAGAGCTTTAGTTGATGGATCTGCTAGATTCTTGCAAGATCTCACATAAGATATGGTAATAATACCATCAATTATCAATTGTCTCATAAATTCATGCCTTAGACTTATATGTCTTGACTTACCATTATATATTTTATTGAGCTCTCTTGACATAGTTGCTTGACTGTCACAGTGCAAAGAAATGGCTGGTATTGGCTGTGGCCACAACTTTATGTCTAATAACCAGTTTCTCAACCATTCTCTTTCTTTGCTTGCTACTGCTAAGGCAATAAATTTAGACTCCATTGTGGAGTGTGTTATACATGTTTGCTTCTTTGATGCCTAGGAGATAGCCCCGCCTCCTAATGTAAAAATCCATCCACTAGTTGACATTCTGTCACTAGTATTTCTTATCTAACTAGCATCGGAATATCTCTCTAATACAGCGGGAAAACTATCATAGAATAAGCTCAAGTCTTTTGTCCTCTTAAGGTATCCTAAAACTCTTTTTATTGAATTCCAATGTAATATACCTGGATTTTTAGTAAATCGTGATAATTTTCAAACTGCAAAAGCTATATCAGATCTAGTACAATGCGTAAGACTCCCTATAACACTAGCATATTCTAGTTGAGCTATTGCTCTTTCAGGAGTTTCAGTCAAATTAATAGAAACATCATAAGGAGTATTTGCTTCTTTAATATTCAAATGATTGAACTTAATTAACACTTTCATAATGTAATGAGATTGATAGAGTGCAAAAGCCCCACTATGTCTTTTAACTTGGACACCTAAGATTGTATCTACCTCACCTAAATCTTTCATTTGAAAATTTGAGGATAGATATGCCTTAGGGCCATTTATTCCTTCCATGTTAGTACTAATGATTAGCATATCATCAACATAGAGACATAGTATTATACCAAAATTATTAGTGAACTTAGAATAAATGCATCTATCAGCACTATTGTACTTAAAGCCATATTGTAGAATTACAGAATCGAATTTTTCATGCCATTGCTTTGGTGCTTGTTTTAGTCCATACAAGGATTTTGTTAATTTGCACACTTTCTGTTCATTTCCTGGTAGAATAAAACCTTCAGGTTGTTTCATATATACCTCTTCATTAATCTCACCATTTAAAAATGTTGTTTTCCATTTGATGAACTTGTAAATTATAAATAGATGCTAATGCAAATAACACTCTGATAGAAGTAATTATAACAACAGGAGCATATGTGTCAAAATAATCAATTCCTTCCTTTTGTTTAAACCCTTTTGCCACTAATCTGGATTTAAAAATATTTCCATCTTTAATTTTGAATACCCATTTGCATCCAATTGGCTTACAATCAGGAGGTGGATCAACCAAAACCCATGTTCCATTAGATATTAGAGAATCCATTTCATCATTAATAGACTCTTTCCAAAATTCCGAGTCTGTTGAAGCAAGAGCTTCTTTATAAGTTTTTAGGAGTTTGATCTTCTTCTATATTTAATAAAATAGGAATTTTATTTGTTATTTCAATTCTTGTACCTTCAACTAAAACGACTAAAGCTTGAGAAGAGATAAAATCAGAATGAAGGTTCTTTTCTTTTCTAGTTCTTTGACTTTCCCTTGGTTCAACTTCTTTGACTATGCTAGTTCTTTTAATTTTCTTGTTATTATCATCTAATGTTGTATTAGGAGTTGACTCACTTGTGGAATTATGACAAAATTTATTTTCAATAAATTGAACATCTCTGGATTCCACAATGACATTAGATTCTAAGTCTAATAATCTATAGGCTTTAGAATTTTTAGCATACCCTATAAAAACCCTCTTTATAGCTCGTGACCCTAATTTAGTCCTTTTAGGATCTGTTACTCTATAAAATGCTAGACAACCCCATACATGAAAATAACTTGAATTTAGTTTTCTAACATTCCATAATTCATATGGAGATGTCTTTGTCACTTTTGAGGGAATTCTATTATGCACATGACAAGCACTTAATAATGACTCTCCCCAATGAGAATAAAATAAATTAGCACTTAACAACATTGCATTTACCATATCAGCAAGGGTTCTATTCTTTCTTTCAGACAATCCATTCTATTGTGGAGTGTAGGGTGCACTTCTTTGATGAATTATTCCATGTTGTTCACAAAAGGAATTAAATTCTGTTGGAAAATATTCTCCACCTCTATCACTTCTAAAGATTTTAATTCGTTATTCTTTCTGATTTTCAACATTAGCTTTAAATAATTTAAATTTATCAAAGACTTCATCTTTATGTTTCATAAGATAAACATGAGTGTATTTAGAGTAGTCATCAATAAAAGTGGCAAAGTACCTATTCCCTCCTCTAGTCAAATGTCCATTTAACTCACATATATCAAAATGTATAATTTGTAACAATTTAGAATTTCTTTCTATTCTAGGAAAAGGTAACTTAATCATTTTTGCTTGAATGCAAATTTCATATTTATCATGATCACTATTTTCATAAGATATATATCCATGTTTTGCCATAAACTTTAATGATTTAAAATTAACATGTGCTAAACGTGAATGCCATAAAGTAATTGATGAATCAATCATATAAGCAGAAACTCTCTCAGTATTATTAATATTTGAAGTTACAGAAAGTTTAAACATTCCATCACAAGCATATCCTTTCCCAACAAAGATCCCATTCTTTGAGAGAATAAGGTTATCAGCTTCTAATACAGGCTTAAATCCTCCCTTACAAAACAAATTTCCAGACACCAAGTTTTTTCTAACTTTAGGAACATGAAGAACATTGATCAAAGTGAGTTTTTTTCCAGAAGTGAAGAAAATCTCTACAGTCCCTTTTCCATGAACTTTAACAGCATTATGATTGCCCATTAACACTTCATGTCCATCAGTAGCAATCTCATAGTCCTTGAACAGATTCTTATCATTACAAATGTGAATGGTTGTTCCAGAATCATACCACCAGCCATTGGTGTTTGAAAACGCAGCTATATTAACTTATGTTATCATAGAGATCTGTAAATCTGAAACCATAGCCACAAGTTCTTTTACTTGTTCTTCAACAATGCTAACTTTGTTGTTTGAACCAACAACAACATGATCCTTCTTCATTTTCTTCCAAAACCTACACTCCTTGAAATGCCCTTTCTTCTTACAATGAAAGCTTGTCTTGTTCTTCTTGGAACCAGAATTGTTTGAGTTTGAATTGACGTCTACGAATTTCCTCTTATTTCCAAATCTGTTGGACTTGTTCACATAAATGAAATTCACATTGGAGTCAGATTCTTTCCCGAATCTCATTCCATCTCGAATTCTAGTTTCTTTTTCAATTCTAAGATGCTTGTGGAGTTGTTCTAGAGAGACACTTTCAGAAGAATGTAACAATTTCTTTTTGTAATCATTCCAACTTGGAGGAAGTTTGGCTATGATAGCCCCAACTTGTAATGCTTCACTGACTTCAATTTAGAGACTAGGATTTGTAGTTCATGCACTTGATCTAATGCAGAAATATGATAGAACATGGTAAACTCAAAGAATTTCAGAATAATGAATTTATCATAGCCAAACTATTAACACATACGACACTAACAATGTTCATTCATCCGTAGTGAAGGATTCTTTATGGGGGGAGACGTTATCTCCACCGCTCCAAGGTTGCATGGTAGTGGCATTTACCATTGTCGGATTATGGTTCCTGATATATCATCTTGGAAGCAGGTGGTAAATCCTTATTACTCTGTGTATTAAACCACCCCACATAGTAAATCTCTAAAAAATTATTAAGTCATCATAATTGGTACACCTCTGAATATACCTGTCCTTTGACAACTTTAACTATGGGGCACCATTTGCCAAAAAAACAAAAAAATCTTATAAGGTTGAGAGTTCGAATTTAATTCATCTTTTGCATTGATTGGAATTCTTCTATGGTCTCATCTTGCAAAGTTTTAAGTTCTTCATGGTTGGGGTTGGACAAAAAATAGTTTGATTGTCTTACATAAGTTCATATCCTCTAATTGATTAATTAATATAAATGGTTGAGTGGGCCTTTGTGCCCTTTTGGGCTTCAATAGAAATAAATAAAAATATTTGTTTTGTTACAATTTCACCAAGAGCCTCATTTTCATAAAGATATGCCCTCATTAATGGCTATTACACTCCCTGTTATGCAGGGGAAAAATGGGGCCGCTATTACATTGGCCCTGTTCAGTTTACGGTGTGCTTTGGTGCAGTTATTGATACAATTCTACTTGGTGGGCAGAGTATGAAGGTTTGGTCTTTTTTCAGCCCAACTTAATATTCATTTTATTTAAAAAAAAACTATTAACCTTCAATTTTGCACAATGGCATTGTTTTTGTAGTCCATATACCTCATATCAAGACCATTTGGCTCAATGGAACTATATGTATTTGTGGTCATCTTTGGGATGTTTATGCTCATCTTAGCTCAAATCCCAACATTCCATTCAGTGCGTCATATCAACCTCATTTCTCTCCTTTTATGCCTTGCATATGGTGCTTGTGCCAGCGGGGGCTCTATCTATGTAGGTATGTTATACGGCAAAAAAAAAGCCATTAAGCTATTAGTTCTAACTATTTGTTGTCTGTAATATAAACCTACATTTCAAACATGACAATCAAAGCGAAATCATACTTAGACTTCCACTACATTGCAGGGTACTCAGCTCAAGCCCCTCCCAAAGACTATTCCGTAGTAGGAGACAACCAAGACCGCGTTTTTGGAGCATTCAATGCTATCGCCATCATCGCCTCAACTTACGGCTGTGGCATGATTCAAGAGATTCAAGTCTGCTATCTTTCTTGATTACAAATTTGCCTTTCATTCATTGAAAAACTATTTTATTTTTTACTTATTGTAATACAGGCAACTACTGCTCCTCCAGTCACAGGAAAAATGTTTTAGGGCTTGTGCCTTTGTTGCACAATAGTTTTAGCGACGTTCTTTAACGTGGCCATGTCTGGGTATTGGGCATTCGGCAACAAGGCTGATAGCACCATCCTTAGCAATTTCATTAAGGAAAATGGTTACACTTCTGTACCAAAGTGGTTCTTTCTCATGAGCAATAGCTTTGCACTTCTCCAACTATCAGCCGTGGTTGTGGTAATAAACACCGGTGTTATTTTTTTGTTTAAATATAAGCATTTCTTCAAATAAATAGAAGAAACAGGAGCTTTTACAGCGGAAAGTTTTATACTAACACTACTAATTCACTCTGTTTGATGTGAAACTTTAATGCTTTTTCTTTTTGTATGTGAATTTAGGTCTACTTAACAACCCACAAATGAAGTGCTTGAAGGCTTCTTTGCTAACCCACAGAAGAATCAATACTCTGCTCGAAATGTTATTCCGAGGTTGGTTTTCCGATCCTTATCGACCATAATTGCAACAACTATTACGGCAATGCTTCCATTCTTTGGAGATATCAGTGCTGTGCTTGGAGCTTTTGGTTTCTTGCCCCTAGACTTTGTGGTTCCATTCATTTTCTACAACATTACCTTCAAACCATCAACCAGAGGAGCTATATTTTGGGTCAACACTATTGTAGCAATTGTTTTCTCTATGTTCTCAATAATTAACTCCATTTTTGCAGTAAGACAAGTAGTTTTGGATGCCAAAAACTACAAACATTTTGCCAATCTGTAATGAATGTAAGTAGATAGGCAATCATGCTATAATTTTATTAAACAAATTAATAGGGAGTGCAACAATAAATTTTCTAACAATATTTGTACAAATATTGATTGTTGTTCAAGGGATTTATTTATGGTAACAGTAATTCTCCAAAACTCTTGGCAACAACTATTGCTTTGGAGATATATTTCTCCTTCATTTCTTTCTTTGCTCACTTAGGTGATAAATTTGGTTATATCTCATAGTAATGCAATGAGTATCCATTGGATGTATTATACCCTAATAATGGGAGGAATGATACAATATCTTGCATAGAAAAGTCAAAATTAGGCTTAAGATAATGTTCAACATTCTTAGTATTAGATTCATATTAATTTTCTTTAATCACATCTTATTAGTACCATACTGTTGCTTGTAAAAGTCTTCATTCTTATAAAATATGGTAGTTGGTTCTTGTTTAAGTGAGCCATGAAAATACAGCTTGCATATAAATATCACCGTACTGTACTTATTTTTTTAAAAAAATAATTTTTTAAAAATCACCAAAGAAAAATTTACAACGAATCTTAATGAACTCTTTGTTTATTGGCACTAGGTTTTTTGCATATAATATTTTGTCTTGTAGAACAGACATGTATAAACTCAGCTCATGTAGATTGAGGGCATATGTCCGTTGAGATATTAATTTTGAGCCTGTACACACCCACTACAACATTTTGTATATATAATGACAATTGTGTAGTTATAAAAGATATTTTTGTAGCTAAAAAATTGTAATAGCTATAACAAAAGTCATTTGTAGCTATCTATAATTTAATTGGATTTTTGAGGTACAGAAGTTATTCATTCATAGCAAATATATCAATTTTGTTTCAATATTTTAACATTGTAGTAATAGCCAATGCTTTAGCAATTATTTTTTGGCCACAATAATATATTATAGCAGAATAGTTTATCTAGCCACAAATATTAATTATTCATAGCAATAATGATTTTAAAATTTAGATATTAGCCACAAACAAAATAGTGGCTAATATTAACATATAGCTACAAAAATTATATTCATATAGTAAAAAATAATTATAAAATTTAATTTGTTATGATTAAAGGTTTTGTAGGTATAATTGATAATATATATTTCATAGTTAAATGTATACATATTAAAGAGCTAAAAAAAAATTGAAATTGTGACAAAATCATGAATGCATATTACAATTCAAATTGTTATAGAATATAACTTCTTTTTGTTTAAATACCTCCACAAAATATGGTTTATTTCCAAATTTACAAACTTTCATATAATTAATTAGCATAAATAATTTAAAAATTCATTTTAAGAAAGAAACTAATTTGAGCATTTGTTATGAACCTTCTTAAGATATAGGTTGAACCATTTTCACTCCCTACAAGATTTAACTATGGGACTAATTTATTCTAATTTATATTATAGAATATATATATATATATATATATATATATATATAATTAAACCTTTATTGTAAACCACTAATTTTATAAACTGAATGAATGGATTTTATATTTGATACATCAATTTTATTAATTCCAAATTTTTTCCTTGAATTTGTTAGCCAGATTTATAGAAAATGAAACCTTTTACTCTAATTTTAGATAGTTTACATCTTTGAACATTTAAATTTTTTTATTTTCTTTATTTAAGTAACTTGATTTATTTTTATTATCGAGTTACTGCCTAAGTTTTTTTTTTTAAACAAAGGTGATAAGCACCAAATCAAAAGACAGACAGGTACAAAGGTACACTAGTTACGGAGGCTTGAATAACCTTCTAAAGATAAAGCTCCCCTGCATGCAACCCTGAAGGGGAGGACGAAATATATTTCTCACACAGAACTCGCACAGGGGACCTAGTGTAATGTAACTTGAGAGGCTCAAACTCAAGATATCTCAATCATACTAAACAGTAGTTACCGTTGGGCTAGCACTTGGTTCTTTAATGCCTAAATTTATAGATGACAGTCTATTAATACTAATAAAAGTAATAATTAAATGCACATGAATATCAAATATAATAATCACAATAGAATCAACATAAGAAAAATTATATACTTATAATTAAATTTAATTAAAAATTAACATAAAGTCTAAGTTCTCGTATGTATTAACGATTATAACCATCCGGTTTAAAAAAAATCCAAGGCCTTCCACATCAAATGTATGGAAATAGTAAATCTAAAAATCTATGGACTGCTATATCTGTGTTAAATATGTTGCATGAAAAAGATATTTACGATAGATTAAAATTCAAAATAAAAAACAGTAGAAAAAAAATCTTTGTCATATATATTAGGGAAAATTACTGTTTACCCATCGTTAATTTCTAATATTCCTAAACAGTCCCTCTAACTTTGACAAACCCAGGACAACCCTTCAGTTATTGTTTAAGTTCCCTTTTACCCCCTACCATTCACTTCAAATGGGTACATATTATGAAATTTCATTTTTTCCCTTGAAATTGGTGGGAAAAAAACCGCCCAATTACATCATGTCCGACCTTTATACATACAATTTTGCATTTTTTTGTCTTTCTGTTTGCCTTTTGTCAAACAAAGTTTAGAAGGCTCATCACATCTTCTTCTTCTCCTCATTTGGTTTGTTCGATTTGAATTCTGCTGGTTTCCTGATAAGGTAAGAATTTCTTCGATTCGAGTGCTAATGTTCACGGCGCTGACTTCTTCGGAATCGGTGTTATCTAAGATATGTGAGCGATGGGGTCTCGATGTTTCTCTTGTCAGGGTGAAGTTTATCACCCGATGGATATAAAACGGTTTGTCTAATAGAAAATGAGGTTGACTTCCAGCGGATGTGTCACTTGTACTTTATCTTCAAATGCGCTGTAGTCGATCTTGTTGTCGAGACAGACGATGTGCCCTTGTCGAATCCTACTGAAAACGAGTTCCTTTCATTGTAAAGTTCTTCTCTTTTATGTTTATCTAGTTGTATAAGTTAATTATTGTTTAACTGTGCAAGTATTTGTTTAGATATATTACGTTTAAATTTAAACATTGTCTTCTCTGTTTAAGTTCTTCTATCTCTGTTTAAATATTTGTGTTAACATTTAAATTTTTAATTTATCATTTAAACACTTCATGTATCTGCTTAAAATATTTATCTTTTTTATTTAAACTGAAGTGTTGGCAGGTAGCCAATGGCAAGTTTATGGTATCCCGTGCACAAGAATTAATGACGACATTAAATTTTCTAAAATTTAACATAAATATCGGAAGACCCCTTCCTCGTTATCAGTCAATCTCGGTCACCCGTGTGTTTCCCTTTTTTTTTCTTGGATCTGAAGCGTCAACCAGCTTGTGGACTTCACACCATAAATGAGAAGGAAGACACATTCCCCTAGACATCCCCTCCTCTTCCTCCTCCTCTGCTTCTTCTCGGATGAGTTTCTTCTTCATGTGTCCTAGATATTCGCTTCAGTCAGACCATATTTTTGAGATCACCTCTATCTTAAAGGATGTCTCATGATCATCCTCTTCTGGAGAATCAATCAGCCGTAATCACACAACAAGTTAAACTATCTTTTCTTGCCCAAGTCAAAATGCCCGCGTAATTTCCTGAATGCGGATGATTCTCCCGCGGAGGATGACTGGCAAGAAATTAAGCGGGCATTTCAACTTGAGCAAGAAAAAAAAAGTTTGCACTTATTTCTTGATTACGGAGGATTCTCCAGAGGAGGATGACCATGAGGCATCTTTTAAGATGGAGTTGATATTTATCACTAGAGAATTGTTCTTATCCTTTAAAAGCTTTTCTTTACTGTGCAAACATCATAGTTTGTGTTTAACTGTCTCACTCTTCATTTAAATACTAATATTATTGTTTAAATATAATTTTGTCTATTTAAATATCAGTGTCTTTATTTAATCTTGTTTAATTGTTCGTGTTCTATGTTGTACAAGTTCAAGTTGATGCGCATGTTATGCAACCGCTGTGAGCAAGCGAACAACTGGGAGATCTACTTATGCCCAGACATACATACGAAGGTAGAGATACTTGTTGAGGAAAGCCAAAATATTCATGTTCGTCATTTTTAATAGACAAAAGAGGATCTAGTCACAAGTGTCCGAGGTCTGACTAGGCATTCTAGATTTTTAAATATTTAAATGAAACAAACTTATTTGAGTACTTTTGATATTTAAATAGAGACATTCTCTCCTAACATTGTACTTAAACATTTTGAGAAACAAAAATGGCATTATAAATAAACAAAAAGTTAAACAAAAACTCGTATTATTTAAACAGTGACAATGGTATTTAAACTATAAACAATGATATTTAAACATTGACACAATTTTGTTTAAACAGATAAACTTATAAATGAAACAATGAAAATGATATTTACACAACATCAGTTATAGTTAAATGAGATACAATGTTATTTACACGGTATCAGTAACGTAAATAAAAGGGATGATGCCATTGGGGAGGGGGTGTCATTAGGCGTCGAGGGCGCATTCAATTTAAACAATAACATATATTTTTAAACAATTAAATGAAAATATTTAAACGGTTTACATATGTGTTTAAACGATATCCAAAATATTTAAATAGTGAACCGATATTTTAAACACTAAATCACATGTTTTAAACATAAAAGCTTGAAGTTTAAACAGAAGCTCATGATTTATTAACTCCTTTCCTTCGAACGATGACAATATGGCTTCTATCGTCACTTGCTTTTTTGCTGGCGCATCTCGCTTGACTTCGAGCGGCCGCTTGTGGGACGTCCTCCATCAGCCACTTGTGAGTCACTTGCGCCCATGCATATCAAACTTAGAAATCAAACAATGAAAATGATATTTAAACAACATCAGTTATAGTTAAATGAGATACAATGTTATTTACACGGTATCAGTGTCGTGAATAAAGGGGATGTTGCCGTCGAGGGAGGGAGTGTTATTAGGTAAACGGCGTCGAGGGCTCATTCAATTTAAACAATAACATATATTTTTAAATAGTTAAATAAAAATATTTAAACCGTTTATATATGTGTTTAAACGATATCCAAAATATATAAACAATGAACCGATAGTTTAAACACTAAATCACATGTTTTAAACATAAAATATTGAAGTTTAAACAGATACTCATGATTGATTGCCTCCTTTCCTTCGAGCAATGACAATATGGCTTCTATCGTCGCTTGCTTTCTTCCCGACGCATCTCACTTGCAGTCGAGCGGCCGTTTGTGGGACGTCCTTCATCAGCCACTTGTGTGTCGCTCGCAGTCGAGCGGCCGTATATCGTTCCATCATTTTGAAAAAAAAAACCATAAACACAATTTCTTCAACGGCGTCCACCTCGGCTCAATACCTCACACTACAAACTGATGAAATGCAGAATACTTCTTCGAGACAATGGTGAAAAGTGAAGAAGAACTTCGAGACAAGGATGCTCAGCCAAAAAGAAAACCTGAAGAGACGGAAAGAGAAAAAAAACTATAACCGACGCCAGTAATGATTGTCTCTCGGGATTACCCCTTATCGGTCACTTCAAGTGAGTCCATGTTATGAAATTCTTTCTTTACCTTTGCGATGGAGAGAAAAATACCACCCAATCACATCATGTCTAACCTTTATGCATACAATTGTGCACTTTTTTTGTTTGCCTTTCTGCTTGCTTTTTGTGAAACAAAGTTTAGAAGGCTCTTTACATCTTCTTCTTCTTCTTCTTCTTCTTCTTCTTCTTCTTCTCCTCCTCCTCCTCCTCCTCCTCCTCCTCCTCCTCCTCCTTCTCCTCATTTGGTTTGTTCGATTTGAGTTGTGCCGTTATATTATGGAGAGTTTTGTGGTATTGCTAGATACAACGGGGAGGGCGCTGACTTCTTGGGAGTCGGTGTTAGCTGAGATATGTAAGTGATGCGGTCTCAATGTTTCCCGTGTCAGAGTGAAGTTTATCACACCCGATACATATAAAACGGTTTGTCCAATAAAAAACGATGTTGACTTCCAGCGGATGTGTCACGTGTACTCTATCTTCAAATCCAATGTCGTCGATCTTGTTATCGAGACAGATGATGTGCCATTGTCGAATCCTACTGAAAATAAGTTTTTCTCGTTGTAAGATTTTTCTCTTTTATGTTTATCTAGTTGTATAAGTTCATTAATGTTTAACTTTGACGGTCTTTGTTTAAATATATTGCGTTTACATTTAATCTTTATCTTCTTCGTTTAATTTATTTATAAGTATTTAAATATTTGAATTAACATTTAAATTTGGAATTCATCATTTAAACACATTATGTCTCTGCTTAAAATATTGATCTTTTTCTTTTAAACTGAAGTGCTGGCAAGAATTCGGATTCTGCGAGTACTCGCCGGTCAACCCCATTGCGACCCTGACGGTGTGGGATGCCTTCCTTCCTCGTCAGATCATTCTAAAGTGTTGTCGTTGGATATCGAACAACGTTTTGACGGCGTTGAACATTTCAGGGACGCATTTCGAAATTTTACAATCAAACAGAATTTTGACTTCAAATTCATAAAGAACGAAAGACACCGGGCGACTATGGAATGCGCTACTATTGGTTGTCAATGGCGCCTTCATGCATCAAAATAATATAATAAAAATACTTTCGGAATCAAGACAATCAACCAGTCACACACTTGCGGTGGTGGAATAGGCTCGGCCTCACATCCAAAAGCGTCCAAAATATGGATAAGCACACTAGTAATTTAGAAGCTCAAGGACTGGCCTATGTACATAGCCATCAACATTCAGAAGGACATGTTGCGGGAACATGGTGTCCACATTCCATACAAGCAGGTTTGGTTAGGAAAAGAGCATGCTTGGGTGGTCCTCGATGGCAGCGACATCTCTAGCTATGATTTGTTGCTTTGGTATGTGGATAAGGTGGTTGAAACAAACCCCGGCAGCATTGTGATTCTGGAAAGAGACAGTGAGCATTTTAAACGTGCATTCTTTTCTTTCAGATCGTGTATTGTGGGATTCAAGAAGGCTTGTTGGCCGCTGTTGTTTTTCGATGGTACCCACCTCCTTGGAAAGTATCGGGGTACTCTACTGGGTACCACAGGCAAAGATGGAAACAATGGTTTTTTTTCATGTCACCTTCGGTATTGTTGACAACAAGACCGATGCCAATTAGACTTGGTTCATATACAAGTTAGGTGATGCTTTATATGAGGAAGGAGATTATCATGAGATAATTATATTCGTGTCGGCCAGGTCCAAGAGCCTTGTGAACGCTATTGCGAGAGTCTTCCCTTCTTCCGTACATGCATACTGTCTTCGACACTTGGAGGCCAATTTTATGAAAGCCAACGCAAGACTTGAGAAGGCATTGAGGGAGGAGTGCTGGTTTATATACTTTCATATTGTGTGGGCATCCACAGCTAAAAAATTCGATGATACCGTGAATGAACTGCAGGCCACATCACCCGAAACCCATCACTGGTTGATTAATAAATTGGATATGGCACATTGGTCGAATTATCTATTCAGAGATGAATGTTGGGGTGAGATGTATTCAAAAGTCGCGGAGTTGTTCAATGCTTGGATCAAAGAAACTCGGCATTTACCGGTGACGAAAATGGTCAACTCCATAAGGTCCTCGAATGTTGATTTACACTTAAGGATTGGTCTTATCCTTTAAAACATTTTAGAAATGTTCAAATATCATTTTCCGTGTTTAACTATCTGCCTTATCGTTTAACTTATTATCCTACTATTTAACAAAATGTGCGCATGTTTAACTATCAATGTCTTTGTTTAACATTGTTTAAGTGTTTGTGTTCTACATTGTACAGGTTCAAGTTGATGCGCATGTTATGCAACCGCCGTGAGCAAGCCAACAAATGGGAGGCCTACTTATGCGCTGAAATCTTCGTGTTGGTCGTTGTGTCGATGATCATTATGAAGTGATTGACCAGAGCAGCAACTCTGTAGATCTTGCCATCAGAACATGCTCATGTCGTAGATGGCAATTTATGGTATTCCGTGTAAACACGCTTGCGCTGCAATAATGCAAACATACACCAACATTCATCGATTTATTAGCGGCTACTTCATCATCGACAATTACAAACTGGCGTATAAGGAAGCTATATTCCCCATACCCGACGATGATAAGCCTATGGACGGAAATCATGAACTGCGTTTGCGACCGCCTGTGACGAGAAGGCAACCTGGGTGTCCTAGACGAAAGAGGATTGAGTCGCAAGTGTTTGAGGCCCGCGAGTTACATTGCAGCCGCTGCCACAACTCTGGTCACAATCGTAGATCTTGCAATGAAACTGTCGCCGACTAGGCATTGTAAACAAACAAATTTTTCAAAAGAAAGAAACATAATTGTGTCCCAACTTTTGATATTTAAACAGAGAAACTCTTATTCTTAACAGGTAACACATATATTTAAATAGAGACCGTGTTTGTTTAAACAGAGACCACTTTATTTTAACATATTATCCTACGTTGTTTGTTTAAATAGAGACTACTTTATTTTAAACGTAAACACTAATATTTAAAAAATAAAGTTGAAAGTTAAACAAAGAAAGTTAAATACATAAGTATATAGAATAGTAAATTTACATTGAAAAATTTGTCATGTTCTTCGAAACAATGAATTGAATTTAAATTTAAAACGACATCATCGAATTACATTTGAAAACAAACAAGATCATGGCAATTCTATTTTCCCGCAGTCGAAGACACCCCTTTCTCAATGATGCCGGCTGCCCTCCCTTCCTTAAGTATACGGGCAACATACTTTAATCTCAGATAAGGGACGCCCGTTTGTGATAGCCGTAGCTTTTCATAGTTAAGTAATTGCTCGATAAACCGCATGACATAGACGGCACAGTCGATACTTCCTATTTTTGTCATGGTGTTTTAATGTCGTGGACTAGTGGATACTTTGTCGTCACCGTCTTGCCGAACTCCATATCGATACACATGTCGAATAGAGCACGCTGTCGAGGTATACAATTTCAGATTAGAATGCTGATTATTTACCAAACACTATTAGTCAAACTCTATTTAGCAAAGAACTTACCATTTCTAACGCGTCTTTGTCGTACTCCACACTTTGGCATGAATAATAATGCCTGTATTCTTGTTTGTTATTGTTAAGGACGGCGACATGGAAGTGGCCATTCATGATTACTGGGAGGATGACAATGTCAACATCATGCAGCTTACACGCGGGATCTCCAATAATAGCGAAAGTCATGTCAGACGCGTTATCTTACTTTGACATAAACAGAGCCAATGGTCGTGTGATGGAGGCGCGCTTCTTATAAGGATATGGTACTCTGCTCAGCGACTTTTGTATTATGCATATGAAAGCGTCTATCACATCGTCTAAGACCATCTCCTTCCCCTCAAGCAGCGTGAATAGTCTGGCCCGTGTGGTGCTGAGACAATCATTCATCCACACGACAGTCCTGCGTTTAGACGGTAAAAGATATAATTAAACGACATTGTAAATATTTAAACAATATAGCAAATATTTAAATGATATATCAAATATTTAAAAAGTATTATACATACTTAAACGGTAAGTATATAAATTTAATTTTAACATACAAATTTAAACAATAACATAAAAACTTCAAACTTACTTGTCCATAGAGCAGTTGAGGAAGATCTTTATCAACTCCTGCTCAAATTTGTTGAGGCGAGATTGTCCAAGGTATTTTTTCTTCTTCGGAACAAAGTCTTTCTGAACTTTGTCATATTGTTGGCTGGCAAGGATCATATCTCTTTGTTTTTTTGTGGTGACGTTCTGTTGCCCCTCATCAACAGTTGTTTTGGGATCATCATGCGGCACTGTTGTTGACGGTTGTCGGTGTTCAGCACTAGTAGCATCATCCTTTGATGCGGGCATGACGACAGCATCAACCGGAGATATATCCTTACATGCTTTTTGTTGTTGTGGGATTGTGTCTGCATTTGATGCGGCACTGTTGACCGCTGGTTCCACCTTGGCCATGATTTCGTTAACAATGGAGTCAACGATCTTCTCAGCCGTACCCACAGTAATAGCATCAACGGGAGACACACCCTTAGCTGGTTGTTGTTCTTCAGGGATAGTGTCCACCTTCGATGGCGCACTGTCGGCTACCGGTTCCAACGTGATGGGGATTTTGTTGACAACAGTGTCAACGATCTTATCAACCGCGGCAATGGCAACATCATCTACGATCTTCTCTACCATGACGACCATGTCATCAACGGCGACAGACTCAATAACAGTATCAGTCGCTGATGGTGTTGCTATTGTTTCATCGTCAGCCGATGATGGAGATAGAGGCATTATTATTTTTCTCTTTTTTGCAAGTCTCTTAAGATGTCTTCCCTCCCGAGTGCTTCATTTGTTTGGAGGGACGACGCAGCCGATTGTGACCGTCCTTCCAATGCCTCAACCGGAGCAACAAGTCGAGGGAACTCGGTGATCAGTATCTGCCACGCCTGTAGAAGAGTTGCAATGACATTGTCGCCTAGTGCATCGAGGGGCTGCCACGGTCAGGGGGGCTAAGGCAATTGGGGGGACTGTCGTTGTTGTGGTAAAGGGGGGATGTTGTAATCGGGCGGGGTAGGGGAGGGCTTCTCCGGAGTTGAGGAATGCGTGCGCGCGTAGGGCTGGAAGTAGGAGAACGACGTCGAGCGCGCACGGAAGAGGTTGATCTTGCCTTCACGCAAGTGGTTCTGGAGCAATGGCATCCACCCGGCGGTTGCCCCGAACACATATAACTTCATCGGGACCAGCTCAGGAAACTAACATATGTAAACCAAATAATCTCAGCGAAATCATTCAGTTTAAACAATAACAAATATATTTAAATATTTAACTTATATATTTAAATTGTATCGCATGTTTTTAAGTGGAAGCAAAATGTTTAAACTCTATAGAATAGTTTTAAATGGAAAATAAACACTGTTAAACGCTAAATACTATATGTAAACATTAACTATTGCTGTTAAACACATTGTTCATGATTTATTACCTCTTTTCCTTCGAGAGATGACAAACAGGTTTCTATCGTCGCTTGCTTCCGGTAACTACTTTCACCATAGCACAACATCCTTGGGGTCTTACCGAAATGGACTTTCTTTCCGGTTCCGGTCAGCTCATAAAACCAAATGTTCAGTGCGACCGAGCAGCCCTTAATATACCCTGTGTTGGTCTTCTTCCCCGCGCATCTAGCTTGCACTCGAGCGGCTGCTTGTGGAATGTCCTCCATAAGCCACTTGTGCGTCGCCTGCACCCATGCATATCGCCCCATGTCAGGTAGATCATCGACATAATCAACGATCCAGTTTGCAACTGAGCATGAGGTATTTGGGAAGAGGATTGTACCCATGAGGTACACCATCAGGAGTTTGACAAAATTTTCTTTTTCTCCCCTCTGTCGAACAAGTTGCTCAAGAGTGTTCTTGATGGAGTTTCTGTGTCTCTCGTAGGTTTTTGATAAATACCTCTCTTCAAAAGTTTTCTTCTTCTGAAACACGACTGTGTCTCCATCGCAATGCAGATCAAGAACGAGGGCCACATCTTCAAGCCTGGTGCGGCCATCATACCTTTGCAATAGAGAATCAAGAAGAGCCCTCTCTTGGAATACAACATCCAGCTAAGTAAATGCTGCAAAAGGTGTCCTTCGGATGATCTCTCAGTGTTGAGGGGTCATGTGAATTTTCAATTCAGCCAAGGTCTCCACTACCGGTGTCAAGTAGCATCGCCCATTAACTAGGTTGACCGCTATAATCACAAGCCTGCGACAATAACAACACATTCAGCAGTATTCACAAATTTTTAAGCGGAAATATAAGGTTTTAAACTGTAATATCTCAATTCTTAACAAAAGCCCCCCACTTCCTCTCTAACCGCCAAAATGGTTGCAGTGCCACGACTTCCCATACAAGGGCAATTCCATCTATAAAATTTTAAAATAACTCCGTTAATCTCCATTATATGATTTGGGGGTTTGGAAAATATTGAGTTTAAAAGAAAGGAGTTTTTATAGATTTTCAAATCAAAGGGGTGTTTTTGCCAATATTACAAACTTAGGGAATTTTTTTTTTATAATTTCCACTATATATTATGCAATGGGGGGAGATTCTTTTTGCGTTTATATTATTCATGCCTTCCATCTTTCTAAAAGTTCCAAAATATTTTTTGTTTTTGTTTTTTCACTTTCCGGAATAAAACATCAGACTCGTTATTGGGAAAAGAATAGTCAAACACTCATTTCCTAAGACAGATTCTTTTTATTAATTTTTCTTTTACCTCTTCTTTTACTTAAATTTTCTTTTTCTTTTTCTCATATCATTTCATGTCGTTCCAAATATTTATCAAGAAGAAAAGTTTAAAAAAAAATAAATAACCTCAAATCTGTACAAAACCAAACCACCTTATTAATAAATTTAGTATAATTTAATTATAAATTAATAATTATGACAAATTATATATAATATAATAATTCAAAATATATTAATTTATTCATCTAAATGACTACAGCCATCAAATCACTTTTAAAAAAAAATTGTGAGAAAAACATCTTATTTTCTACTGCAGGGTTATATGGCATGGGCGTTTACTCTAACAGCTCAGTCAAGCTACTAGTGCACTTCTGTACCCATTTATCCTTTGTTTTGTCGACTTTGTAAAAAAAAAAAAATTTGAATGTTAACCCTTTTTCTTTTAAAAATTATGAAATTACCTTGTTTTTATTTTTCTAATTTTATTTTATTTTTTGAAAATTATTGTTTTATTTAAAACGTATTTTTTCATAATATATTATTATCAAAATATAAATTATTTTAACCTTTTTAAACTTATTAAAATGACATGTTTTTGGTTTTTTTTTTCAATCCAATGTTTTAAGAATTTATTTTTTAAAACCCATTTTATTTTAAATTATGTTATTATCATGATAGTAAGCATTTTTTACATATTTTTTTAAAACTTTTTTTGCATTTTAATTTTTTAGAAACTTATTTTTAAAAATAATAATTTTTTTATTTATCGATTTATTTATTTATTTATTTATTTATTATTATTATTATTATTATTATTATTGTTATTATTTCTATTTAGCACCGATTTTACAGTTTTAGAAGTTTGCGTTTGAACTAAAGATGATTTCATTAACAAGAAGACGCTATGTAACCAAAAATCAAACACAAACCCTTTTGACCGGGCAGATTCACTCTCTCTCTTTCTCTATCTTTAGTTTTTATTTTTATTTTTATTTTTAAAAATTAAATATTTACAAAAAAAAATTTATTGATAAGTTGATATTTTATAAATTAGTTCATATGATATAAAAAAACATGTTTTTTTTTTCATAAATCCATTGTTTATCACTCGTTTTTACAATACAATATAAAAAAAATATAAAAAAAATTATTATATTACGTTTTGATTTTTATTAATTAGGCTATAACATATAAAATATATATTCTAAAAAATATTTGTAAAATTTTATTGTTTAATCTCTTAATTTTTTAATGGTCTATATAAGAAAATTTTATGACTATGTACCTACAATCTTTTTACTTTTATTCAAAATGGGATGGACACCACATCAGTTTCAACTAATATGAATTTTTTTTTTAACCCAAACCCAAATGTTATTCTTTGTTAATTGAGTCAGCAATCCTTCATATTCTTTTTAGTTCTGCCACTCGATGTGGTTCATCCTACAAGTGGAATTAGGTCCAATCACAAATTCTCAAAACTGTGAAGTTGGTGTTAGATTGAAACAAGTGAAAAACACCATATTCAAATAGGTTTGTAATTTTAAAAAGTAATGTTTTAAAAATTTAAAACTCAAATAAGTTTTTTTTTTTAAATATGTATATTTTTTTTATTGTGATAATAGTATACCTTAAAATAAATAGGTTTTTTTATAAACAAAGATTTTAAAAAATAAAACACGCCATTCTAATAAGTTTGAAAAAAATGTTAAAATACGTTCAATTTTAATAATAATATATTTTAAAAAAATAAATTGAGCTTCGAGATAAAATCCATTTTCAATAAAAATAATAACAGTTTTTAAAAATTAAATTAAAAACTAAAAGCAAACTATTTTAATAATTTAAGAAGAAAAATGGCTAAAATTCAAAAACGGCATTTTTTTTATTGCAATTAAAAAATGGCACTTCAAAAATAAACTAATTTAATAATTAATTTTTTAGATTATATACATACAATAGGTTACATGGTGCAATTGTATTTGCAAAATTGATTTAAAAAAAAACACTAAAATAATACATTAGAATTGCAAAGGAAGTAAAATATTTTTAATTCTTCTCATGCAAATTCTTTGGAGGGAAATAAAATAAACTTGATTTTTACCTTAGATTTTTACATGGTTCAATTAAATAATTTTATTTTGAAGGGTAGTAAGAAAATTGGGTAAATTTTTTGAGAGGATACCAAACTATGGCAAATTTTTATTTTTAGATCCAAACTTTAATTTGAATCAAAATGGTTCCCAGTTTTTATTCTGTTTCATAGGATAATTACCTGGCAAATTCCAGCCAACTTATGCTGAGCTAGAAACCGGAAAGTCTATGTCAGCAAGTAAAAAAAAAATTAGCCACGTCATTTTCCATGTTGGCATTCACCAAGTGTGAGAGGTCTCACCACATGTCTGCAAAGCCCTCTCTTCATTGGGAGAAGAAAGGAAAGTTTTCTTCAACAATCACCACCCAAACTTCTCCGTTCCCAGGCTGAGAGAGAAGACTGTGGCCATTGTTCATAGGTTAGTCGCTGTCCACATTGATTTCTGTTTCAGACCGAGAGACAAAGCGAGAAGACAGTGGTCGTCATGTGCACATCCTGGAATCCATCGAGGGGGAAGATCAACCAAACCCTAGAGGGGGAGGATGGAGGTACTGTTGTTGAGGAAATATGATAAGGCCATTAACTGGGATATACGTTAGAAAGGAGAGGAAGCACTTGAATATTGTAAGTGTTCTCTTTCCCAAACCTTGTATCGTCTAGGAGTATTTCTGATCTGTAATGGAGCATGTAGTTTACTTGCCTTTTTTGTTTGAACAACATGAAAGTGTAAAAGATTATTTATTTAAACAATTGTTACTCAATGTATTATGAGATGATGAATGAATTAATTTTCTTGCTTTCACTAGTTTGGTTTAATTAATTTAGACATAATTTTCTTGCTTTTACTGGTTTGATTTATTTAAATTATTTGGAATGAATTAATTTACTTGCCTTTCCTTGTGGTGGTTCAAATGATTGTGTGATTTAATTTATACATGTCTGTATCTTGAGTGAAGTAGCTTAAGTGTGTATGCTTATAAATGCGTTCTATTAATAAATTCAAGATACTTATGGTTTGAATTAATGTTTCTTGTTTAGTGTAATATTAATTTACCTTGTTAATACGTTCTACTAATTTACTTGCCTTTCCTTGTGGTGGTTCAAACAATTTTGTGATTTAATTTCTGCATCTCTGTACCTTGAATGAAGTAGCTCAAGTGTGTATAGTTATAAATGTGTCCTGATAATTAATTCAAGACACTTATGGTTTGAATTAAATTTTTTTACTGTACATATTAATTTACCTTATTATGGTCATTTGAGTGCATATACTTTGGCATTTTACACGCGGTTGTGTCATTCAAGATGTTATGCTTGCCTTTGCTTGTGTTTTTAATCAATTTAGCTAGAATGAATTAATGTACTTTTTTTTACTGGTTTGTCTTAATTAATTTAGATAGAATGAATTAATTTACTTGCCTTTCCTGGTTTGGTTTAATTACTTTAGATAGAATGAATTAACTTACTTGTCTTTCCTGGTTTGGTTTAATTAATTTAGACTTAAGGAATTAATTTTATTGCTTTTATTGGTTTGATTTATTTAAATTAAATAGAATGAATTAATTCACTTACTTTTCCTTGTTTAAGTGTGTATGTTTTAACTTTGCCATGTGAATTAATTTAAGACAGTATGAATTAATTCACATCCCTTGTTTGGATGATTTAAATGGTTGTGTGATTTAATTTATGCATATATGTAGCTTGAATGAATTAGGTTAAGTGTGTATGTTTTAACTGTGGTATGTGAATTACTTTAAGACATGTGAATTAATTCATGTCCCTTATTTGTATGATTTAAATGGTTGTGTGATTTAATTTATGGCATATATGTAGCTTGAGTGGATTAGGTAAATGTGTATGTTTTAGCTGTGCCATGTGAATTAATTTAAGACCGAATGAATTTGTAGCTTGAATGAATTAGGTAAGTGTGAATGAATTAATTCATATGCCTTGTTTGTATGATTTAAATGATTATGTGATTTTATTTACTTGTCTTTTTCTAGAATGGTTTATTTAATCCAGATAGAATGAATTAATTTATCTGAACTTAGGGTTTTAGTGAAGTACAATAGTAAATGCATTCATTATACTTACCATGGTACATTTATGTCCAATGCTAACAACATAATTATTCCCAATAAAGCTTATATGGTGGGTGAAGTCAAAGGCATGGCAGGGTACATAGATTTTTGTTATTCATATCAACTGTCCAAACTGGAGCTTATTTCTATGGCAAAAACATTTAGGTTAAATGTTGAAGGGTGTACTTTTTTGGTGGGTAGATGTTAATGATCAGCATAAGTGGTTGTAGGAGCTTAAAAATTATGCAAATGTCTTAACTATGGCATTGTCTGTTGGCTCCAATAGGGAGGTGTATGTGTATGTTAAGCTTGGAGATGTTGATTATACACATGGAACAGTTCAGAATGATTGTAATGATGAGGGTGTAGGGGAACAGACAAGAGGGCCTAAGTTTCAACAAGAATTAGGAGTAGATGATCTAGAAGATGTACAAGAATTAGAATATGTAGATGAAGTAGAAGAAGTTGTATAGGAAGAATTTGTAGCAAGACAACATGCTATAGAGGAAGACCTTGATGATGAAGAAGAAGTTGTATAGGATGTAGATTTAAAAGGTATTTTATTATAGGAAAGGAACTGATGAGAATACAGTGGATGAGGAAAATGCATTCCATGACTCAGATTATAGTCTCAATAGGGAGACAGATGAAGAAAATGGGGTGGCTTCTGCAAGGATTAGGGCTCAGCAAGAAATAGAAGGGGAGGACATTAGAATGAGAAATGATGATAATGTTGAATCTGACTATGCAAGGTCTAAAAAGCTGCAATCTTGATGTTCAACAGATGAGCAATGCTTGATCCCCATTATGCCCAAATATGCAGAATTCAATGAGGAACTTGACATGAAGAACCCACAGTTAAAGATAGGAATGAAATTCAGAAGTTTCAAACAATTCAAAGAAACTGTGAGAATTATGGGATTAGGAATTTTTACGTTATAAACTATAACCCTAATACTAAAAGGAAATGCAAGGCATCTTGTAGGAAAGGCTGCCCTTCTACTTATGGGCTTCTTCCATGGTCAGTGGTAGGAACACAATCAATGCAAAAGGTGACAACAACCCACTACCCTAGAATTATGAAAAACCTTGAAAAGTTCAAGCAACTATGTTGGTTTTATAACATAGGAGACAAGTACCAGTTATAGGGCCTGGAGGGCAATTTGTGGTTGATAAAAAGATTTGCACCTGTTTTTATAGGATATGACAACTAAGTGGAATTCCACGTAGGCATGCAATTTCAATGTTGTATTATAATAAGGAAAAACCTGATAATTACCTAGATAATTGCTATAGGTTCACCACCTCGTGACAAAGATTCATGGCCAAGGAGTGACCAAGGGCCTATCATCCCACCTTAACTAGTGAATAATAGGAAGGGTAGGAAAACATTGCTTAGAAAGAAAGAAGATGGTGAAAACACTAGCTTTACTAGTAGGAAGGTCAGCAAAAAGGGTGTGAAGATGACCTATAACATATTTGGTGTAGTAGGCGACAACACGAGGTATCATGGTGTTAAGATATGTAATTTAGTGCGTATCTGTTCTATTTAACATATATGTGTAAATTAAGGTTTAATGTCTTACAAATTTTGCTTGGTTTTTCTATTAGAGAAGTAAACAAAATTCAAATGGTCAGAACCATGGAGAGGCAAGTCAAAGTCAAGCTATTTATACAGAAATGCATTATGAAAATAAGGTTGCAGCAGCATACCGACAATCTATAGATGAACCACAGCAGCATGTGAATATTTCAAGTGATTAATTAATGGTTAGACTTGTTCATGTTCCTTGATTTTTCTTTATTTTCAATAAATATAGGTAATTACAGAACACGCTAATGAAACATGCTTCAGAACAACACATACAAGTGATCCTGATGTGGGGATGGCATAATTCAATAGAGGAGATGGCTCCCAGAACATGTTAAATAAGACAAAAGTAAGCATTTCTGCACCTTGATTTTGTTCATGTTACATCTCATTTAATTTACAATGAACAAGTTCATTTAGTTTTTCTCCTTACCATTAATGTAGTTAATTACAATACCTATTCAACTTCATCATGAACCAATAACTTCAGTAGAAGATCAAATGAGGGGCCAACAAATAAATGTCAATGTAGATGAGAATCCACTATCACTACAAGGAAAACATCAATTAGCTTGGGACAATTCCCTAGCTAAAATTGTAAAATCCCTGGGTAATATTCATTAGCTAGGGATTTCCCAGGGATTAACATCCCTGGGTAATTGCCTTATGGGTAATAATTTACCCGGTGATTTTATAATCCCTTGCTAAATAGCAACGAATTATTCCATGGGTAAATAACAAATTACCAGGGTAATTAATGTTAATCAATTCATCAAAGGCAAGGAATTTGCTTCGAAATATTTTCTGGGAAATCTCTAGGTAATTTAAGTTAATTGATTCATCATAGACAAAGAATTTGCTTAGAAACCTTTCATGGGAAATCCCTAGGTAATGTTAGCAAGGGATTTTTCATAGGCAATCCATTGCTAAATTTTCAAAAAATTAAAATGTTAGTCCCTGGGTAATATTTACTAGGGATAATGTCGTGGGTAATTCGTTAGTATTTGGATGTAGCAGTAATGAATCATACCCTTGGTAATCTCTTACTAAATATACTTAGGGATTATTTCTTGGGTAATCCATGGATAATAAAATTTGAAAAAAGATTATTCCCTGAGTAATTCCTTGCTAATATAAAACAAAATTTTAATTATTTATTTTAAATTATATTATAAATTATGATACAAAAACCTGTAGTAAATCATTCATTTAGAATAATCAGTAAATTTTACTACAATATGCTAAAAATAACAATTGCAATCTATCATAACCAAGTATGAAAGATTATATTAAACATTGTCAAAGACATTGAAAAATAACACAATTCATGTTCAAAATAGCTTCAAGCACATATAGTTAATATAAGTGGCAAGTACTAAAATTCAAAAGTATCACAAGCAAGCAACAAATACGAGAAATATGTCACAAGATAAGAACATTAACTACTAAGTTGGTGGAGTAGGATCAACATCTTCATCATGACCTGATTAATTTATTTGAGAAGGTGCTTGATTTTGAGATATAAGTAATTGTAGCATCCTCCTCATTTTAGCCACTTCTTGTTGAGTTTCTTGATGCTCTTGTTGATGCCGCTCTTCTTGGATTTGTAGTTGATTACGGACAGATGCTAACTCATTTTGTAAGTCTTCATTATTTTGAATAGTAGATATTGCAGTTGAGGTATTGACATTTGAATTAGAGCATCCATAATAGGAAGATGCTTGAGAACCAAGATAATAGACTCTTCTTTTCTTCTCTTCCCCAATAGCTTCAATATAAAGGGCCAATTCATCTACTGGAGTAGGTCTTGAGTTTGTTGATGCAGATTCTGTAGAAATTGCATGTTGTTTCAAGGTCAACATCTTATCCTACATTGAAAACAAATGTTAATAATACAAATTTAGAAGAAAAAAATTAACAACTTGCATTAAAATGTCATTGGTTTTAGAAATGCTTACATTTATTGTCTTTGACTTCAGATCTATGAAAGTTTCCCCATCATGTTTTTAAGTATGAGTATGCCAAAAAAAAAGCTCATGTGGAGTGCCTTTTCGACCCAATTTAGATTCCTATAGCAATAAGAAATATTAAAATTTCTTAGCAACAAGTAATACATGAATTTGCAAAATAAAATAAAATAAACACATTTCAATACATTTAAAAGCTTTTATTTATACTTACAAGCTTCTTCCCATGCTCAACATTAGATATTAACCCTCCTGTATGGCATGATGGCCTAGAAATACTACGTCGATTTTTAGAATTTATTTCTTGTTTCTTCTTAAATGTAGGTCTATCCCAGATAGCTTTCCAATGCTTGTACTCCTCCTCACTTAGATACTCTGGCTTTGTTGTTGCATCCCTTATATCCCTCAAAAAATCACTATGTCGCTGTGAGACTTTGAAAACCCAAGCTTCCTTTACTTGTGCCTCTAATTAGGAATACCAAATAAAGTGCTTCTACATAAAATAAAAAATATTTCAATGTTCAAAACAAGTAAAAAAAAACAAATAAATAAATTAAAAATGATAATGAATAATACCCGAAATTCTTCAAAATAAAAGTCTCTTATAGGTTGTGACACTGTCTTCCATGTGTATCCTTCAAAGTCAATTTTTTCCTTAAACTTTTTTGTGATTATCCGTGCACATTTGCTAAATGGCTCTAACCTACCATAGTTTAACTAAAAAATAAGCAATACATAGGGCACATAACAAATACTATGATTGTCAAATTGTGAATACTTACAATCCATTTACAACTGTGATATGTAATCTCCCAACAATGGTTGAAGCATCTTGTGTGCTACCATAGTTTGCTTGAGTATTACTACTAGCTACAACATTTTGATTGGGTTGTTGAGATCCAATGCCATTCACTGTTTCCTCAACACTTGGAATAGTGACATATGAAAATGGTACACTATCAGCATTGCTTGATCCTTCAATGTTTGAATGAGCATGAGAAGTGCGTCCTCCACTCCTTCCACCTCTTAATCTAGTCTTTTCTTTACCTCTATCCATATCTATAAAATTATAAAATATAATTAGTTGATAAGAAAATAAGTCAACATATGTAAATAATACATGATATAAATAAACTAAAACAATGTCTTTTGAAAAAAGAAATATACCTTAGCAAAAGAAAACTGACAATGCACAATAATCATAACTTCAAAAAAATTGCAAATCAACTACTACAATATATAAAAAGTATTGCATTTGTTCACCAATCTAACAAGAAAACTAATGATTACAACTCATTATCATTGGAAATGTATTCATCTTCATCATTTTCTAATTTGTCTTCAGATTCATAATCTGTTTCAATTTCATCTTCCAATATATCATCATGGCTAATATCAACCTCCATGGAACCTCCATTTGAATCATTTAGAGGCCTTGGTATATCATCGATATTGTTAATAGAGTGTTCTTCGATTTCATCTTCTTGGAATGCCAAATTTGCTAGTGGAGCATCAATAATTTCTCTTGGCTTAATTTTGCATACACCCCACCAATTATCCTCGTCACGTTTTATGCTTGGATAAGAGGTATAATATACTTGTGTCGCTTGTGTAGATAAAATGAAGGGTTCATCCTTGTTAAACAATCTTTTGTGATTGATATCCACAAGATTGTAATCTTTATGTATCTTCATCCCAACATTTATAGTTGGATCAAACCTATCACACTTGAACAATGTAGTCCTTTTTATTAGGAGTGCAGGATACTCTAATTGTATAATGTCCCTCAAAAGACCACAATAATCATATGATGTTGCACTGTAATTGGAACCTTTTACAAAAACTCCACTATTTATTATCATTCTTCTCGCACCATGCTCAGTTGTGTGGAATTTATACCCTTTAATGAAATACAATGGATAAGTTATCATAACTTTTAAAGGCCCAGTTGCGAGATCCTTCCTCATTTGATTGGTCACATAATTATTAGGATCCCATGGCTACATAATAAGATGCACTATTAATATTAATAGACAAGAAATTAATATAGTAAGATTGATAAATAAGAAGAATATATAAAGCTTAAGACTTACATAAATCTTAAACTAGTTAGCAAATTCATTTTCCAATTTATCATTAACTTGGAGTGTGTGCATCAGTTATATTAGGTGTATTTTCCACCACCTCTTCCACAAATATCCTTTAAAGACGAAACCATTTGTGTTAAAAAAAGAAACTAAAAGTTTTCTTTTTGATTAAATTGAAGTAGAGAAGTATACTTGACATATTGTTGAACCTCATCACAATTTAGAAAGACGAAAGTTTGAGCTTGATGGTACTCTTTATCAGTTAAACGTCTTGATTTTGCTTGCCCATATGGTCAACCAGGAAAACTGAATATTGATAAAATACCTTCAGATGTTTCAACCTCTCCTCCATCATCATTACGAGGTACTTTTTTTTATCTTTGTGTTCACATGAGGCTTAAAGTAATATGAACAAAAATTTGATGCTTCTTCAACTAAGTACGCATTACAAATTGAACCTTCAACCTTGGCCTTGTTAGTTACTTTCTTCTTTAAATGACGCAAGAACCTAAATTATAAATAAGAATAGTTATATGAAATTGAAAAAATAGGCATAATAAAAAATCATATAAACTGAGTTTATATTAAAGTTCGCCTCTCAAATGGGCACATCCAATAAGATATTGCACTGGCCTTGCTATCTTTGCTTCATATAATAAGGGAATTGGAAGATGTTCCATTGAGTTAAAGAAACCCGGAGGAAATATACGCTCCAACTTGCACAATACTACAGGAATTTCTTTGATAAGCCTATTCATGTCTTCCACTCTAATTGTCGAACAAATAAGATCTTTTAAAAATAAGCTTAGCTCTGACAAAGCTTTCCGTACCGGCAATGGTAATAATTAACTAAAAGCTATAGGGATTAACCTTTGCATGAATATATGGCAATCATGGCTTTTCTTTCATACATCTTATACTTGCACATATCAACACACCTTGCCATATTTGAAACATACCCATCCTGGAGACCAAGTTGATTTCACCCATTCACAAAACAACTCCTCCTTACTTAAGCTATAGCAAGCTTTTAGGATATTTTCTCAATCTTTTTACGCTTCAACATATTTTCACATTCTCTTGATTTTGGATTATCTTTTGGTTTTGGCTCTCCACATCCATCACGTGTGTCAACACATTTTCAAAAACATTTTTCAATATGCATGACATCAAGATTAAGGACGTGATGAGATTATGATCTCAATAAGGCAAATCCTAAAAACTATGCTATGCTTGTGCCATCCACACTTAAGACTTACATATAGAGCATTCCAATCGCTCTCGACAGCGAACTCCCTATTATTATTTCTTCAACTTTATCTTCAATTTGTTTCATTTGGATGGCATAGGAAAATAGATGGAGGTAGTGACTCTTTAATCTTGTTCTTTAGGAAATCATTCTCGTTTCTTCTGAAAGATGATGTGTAGAGTCGAATTGCCTCACAATCAAAACCACCTAAACTTTACCACCGCTAACAAGTGATTAAAAGACTTTTGAATTATCCATACCATATGGACAAGCTTTTTCCTCATTGTACTCCATCCCGATAGCAGTGCAAAAAGCTGGAAGTCACTAATGGTCCACATGAGTGCACCTCATCTGAAAAATTTTATTTCTTGGACACATCATATGTCCGTATCTCCAACATTCCACAAATGTTTTTAACTCTGCAATTAATGGTTGCAGTACATCATCTAACTTCTTCTTTGAGTTTTTGGGGCCAGGTACAATAACATTTAAAAATATATAAGGTTCCTTCATACACATCCACGACGGCAAATTGTATGGTGTGATAATAACAGGCCAACAAGAATATTGCTTGCCTGATTGTCCAAATGGTTGAAACCCGTCAGTAGATAACCCAAGTCTTACATTTTGACCCTTTAATGCAAAAAAGAGGATGAATGAGATCAAATTTCTTCCATGCTTCAGCCTCAGAAGGATGGCAAATTACGCATCTTTTTCATCATGCTCTTTGTGACACCTCATATCCTTTGCCGTCACCTTTGAAGCATACAATCTTTGTAGCCTAGGTGTCATAGAAAAATAATACATCTTTTGATTCGGTGAACAGTCTTTGTGATTCCCTATGCCTCTCTTCCTGCTTTTATATCGAGGATGGTCACAAACCTTGCAACTTCTTCTGTCACTATCCTCACCCCAATATAACATGCATCTATTTATGCAACAATGGATTTTCTCGCATGGAAGACCCAAGCCAGCAACAAACTTCTTCGTATTATAGAAGTTATCAACCAACTTATTATTAGCTTGTAATACTTCTTTCAAAAATTGCAATGCAACATCATAACACCTCTCTGACATGTGAAACCCAAAGATTTTATTATTAATAATCTTGCAACAGTAGATAATTGAGTGTGTGCTTCACATCCAGGCCATAAAGGTTCTTCTGCTATATTAAGCATGTCATACAATTTTTGAGTTGTAGGGTTTGGCATTTCCTCTTCATTTGCATCATAATATGGATCAAAGTTAGAAACAATTGCATCAATAATCATGTCCCTAAATGATCTTGATCCTTCCACATCTTGTGATCTCGAAGAGTTGCACTGAGTTTCAATACAATTTGCATATACCAAAGGTTCCCCATGACATACCCATTGATGATAATCTTGAGTAAACCTATTTCTTAGAAGGTGCAACTTCACATTATCAACGACTTCATACCTTCAATTTTGACACTTACAACATGGGCATCTTATTTTATCACCATCCATAAATCTCAGTTGGTCACAAGCATATGGATGACTGACTCTACCCCAACCATAAATTCAAGGTTGATGAATTAATGCCCGTGTGTAAGTCAATTATACATCCACTCACAATCAGTTCCCATTTATATTCTGATAAAATAGAACAATATGATTTTTATAATTAACACATGTCTATAGATTAAAAATATATTCAAAACACATACACCATATATGTTCACATGAATACTATTGAAAAAATATATTTTAAGAGTTAAATAAAATTTCAAATTCAAAATAAGTCTTTAGATAAATTGAGATAAATTAGATGAACAAGGCATAACTCTATGGGGGCAGCTACTATGTTTCCCTTATGATTGAACATAGTCTATGCTTTGTCCACTATATCTCCTAGTCATAATTCTTAATCATAAAAATAGTCTTGTAATAGGATCCAACTAATGTAACTATTAGTGATGTATATATACATCAGTGTATTTGTATTTCTACTTAATACAATCTAAATTGATAATTTATCAAACAAATATAATTTTGGTTAAAAATGACAATCTAAATTGATAAGTATATCATCACATGCGACTTTCACATGGGGAGAGTGATGTGAGAAATATATATATATATATATATATATATATATATATATATATATATATATATATATATATATATATATATATATATAATAGTTATAACTTAAGACAATTTATATTTTTTCCTTTTAATGTTTGGCCTACAAAAATGTTTGGACTACCAATACAAGAACAAATTAATTCTTGATATGCACTATTGATAGTTTACACAATGGAAACATAGAACAATCAGTGAATAAACCAACATGAAATAAATTTATTAATCCAACATCCAACTAAAAACACCAAATAATTCAAATTTAAATACGTATATATATATATATATATATGAAACAAATTCAAGAATGGGAGAGAAGACCCAGATGATCCGACCTCTCGAACACGTGTACTTGTGAATTGAGTTTGCAATAGAGGAATGACGACGGATTTCACCGGTGAGTCAGTAGCAGAGAAGGAATGACCAATTTTTTTGTCTATATATATATATATATATTAATTTATTTATATATTTAGTAGTTGAAAAAAAAAATTTAGATTGACCAAAATTTGACTTATTTAATACTAATAAAAATAAATACTTTAACATTAAATTATATTTGTAAATAATAATAACATTTTTTATTTAATACTAATAATTTAAAAAAAATCTTTGAATATATTTATTTAAATCTTAAAAAGTGTCAAAACTTTACTTGAGAATATATATGCAATGTCATCTTTCTTTTTCCATGTATCTGTAAAAATATGCAAAAAATAATAATTATAATAATAATAATAATAATAAATAAATAAAAACAGAATAACTATTATGTGTGGCACCTAAATGAGTGTCACACATAAATTATTTGATAATACATAGTTCAAACAGTTTGATATTATTGAGAAGAAATTAGAGAGGTAAGGTGTCATACCTCCTTGACAATGAAAGTCTCCCCAGAAAGAGTTAATGGCTTGGTACAGATAGTTAAAAGCCATTTATATGTCCATAAACCACATCAATGAAATGCCGATCACCAACCTGTTACAATAACTATGAGCAACAATAACATAACTGCAATGAAGTTGGAGTTAGCCTACATTTGTTGCTCTTACCAGAACAAGAAAAGAGGCTGAGCAACCAAAATACTTCTCTATGTCTTCAGCTGTGCTAGATGGTCTTTTCACCTTTGCAAAGAATATATATATATATATATATATTTGAAGAAAGTTTGAAAATGAGAAATTTTTAAAGGCATTTTCTTTTAATACAAATAGGATAAGACCTCATATACACATAAGAAAGCATACCAAAATTTGATCCTTGAACTATTCAACTGAACAAGATATTCCATCTAGCATTAACATTGCACTAATATTGTCTACAAAAGTATGGTGCTTGACTCATCAAGAACCATATTAAAGGTACCTCTCCAGCAACATCTTTAACACACAAGCACACTAACCTTCATGTATCTCAAGAATATGAATAGTGATGAAGCTTCAACCATCAATCTATTTTAAAACGAAATTGGCCAAAAGGCTTTCATAAAAATAAAGGACCTTACAGTATCATGTGCTAAAAACAAAATCATCACATATAAACATCAAGTTGTGATAATAGAACTATAATATATATATATATATATATATAGGTATTCCCTCACTAGAAGCCCATAAATCCAAAATAAAAATTATTTATTCATTTAATAGCCAAGTTTCTCCATAAAATCACCATCTTCTAAGAATTATCCTTGGAAGTTTCTTATTATTTTCTTTGTCAAATACCCAATGAAAGTCATGCTGATAATTCCCTTGCCAAAATAGCTTCTATCTCTTTCTCAAATACAGGGGTTCGCTATGGCAATAGTGATGTCTGCCCTCCTATAACTATATTAGAAAGTGCATCAAGAACATCTGATTTGAATCTATAACTTGGCGCCCGGCCTGCCGACGATGATGTTTGCTTTTTTGATGATGAACCTATAAATATAAGATAATTTATAGATAAATACCATCACTTGAAACTAAAATTAAGTGTTGCAAAAGTGAGTTGCAAGAAAATGAAATTAGATAGAAAAGATGAAAAAGAGACGGAAGACTGATCAAGTATACACCACAATGACAATGACTATGACTTTCACCATGGAACTCAAATAGAGACTCTAAAATTACTGATCAAATTCAATATTTACAAGGATAATTCTTCCACTTGGAGAAACAACACTTGTGAAAAGAAAAAAGAAAAAAAAGATTACATGTTAGGCTTCCTAGCAAATGGCAATGCCAGTGGTTTTACAAGAAAGATATAATAGACTATGAGTGTTTTCCATATAATGGCCATTGCAACATAGGATTACAAAGATGGGAGTTCATAGATTCCATAATCCTGTTGGATTTCAGACAGTGGTTAGACTTACAGCTTTTAATTTTTAGACAAGTCTGGTGTTTGCTTATTATTGTTATTATTATTGTTGGTGTTGTTGTTGTTGTTGTTGTTGTTGTTGTTGTTGTTGTTGTTGTTATTGATATTATTGTCTTGTTCAAGTAAATAACATAGTGTGATGTTGATGCAGTGCAGTCAGGGAAGTCAGCAAGAGTGCAAAAACATGAGTAACAAGAAAAAGCAACCATCTGAATGAGTGTAGATTGTGCAACATATTGAATTATATATTATTTTTTACTTCTAATACGCGTAAACTAAGTGCAGATGTGATTGATGAGTCGATAAATAATTTAAATTTTTATCTTCTAGATCTTATTTAAATACACAATTTTATTGCTTTCTCCCAATCGCTAAACACTAGTCTTGCCTCCTTTTGCAAAGATAAACCAACAAAACTCACCAACCTGTCAAAAAGTCACACGCACACAACTCATATTTGCTCTTATTCCACATACATTGTTATTGTTCATATATATTCTTTCCCTAGACTAAATAAATCCTTATATATTCATATAAAAGAAAAGATAAAACAAGCAACTCTCCACTCCATTGAACCACAAAAACCCACAAGTTGCACCACCATCACCCCCTTCTTTTAACCCCATCCTCTGTTATCTAACATTACGGTCATTTACATAGTATAGAACTATAACCAGTATTAAAGATCTTTTAGAAGTACAGACAGATAGATTAGAACATCTTCATCTTTTTGACAAAATAAATAATTTGATTTGATTCATTTTCAAAGGTTGGGCAAAGGCTAGGGTGAGATCAGGTGGTGGGTAGACTAGTGGGTTGATGGCTAATAGGGTATTCTAGGGACATATCCTACCCTAATCTATCCTTGCTCTACTCTAATTCCTAATCTAACCCAACCTAACCACCCTTAAGCTACCCTCTCCTAGTCTACCTCTATCGTTCTCCAACAACCCTAAATCTACCCTTAACTTAACTACCCCTAATCCGTCCTTTCTCAAATGGAAGATATCAATGGTAGAAAACATATTCAAACCCTAAGAAAAAACACATTATTCTGAATCCCCTCTAAATCTTAAAGAAAAGAAACAAGCTAAAGAGCTCACCTTCAATGGTCACAATTCCCGATTCTTTCCCTCCTTCAACGAGCTCATTCAACCGGAATGATAGTGATCTCACTACCGATCACCACCAATATTCCTCTTCCTTCCAGATCCTCCAATGGCAACAGAGAGATATATGAAAAACATATTCAAAACCTAGAATGAACACCTCTTGTGAATTCACCCCAGATCTTTGGAATTTCAAGAAAAAAAACAAAAAAAACAACACCCTAAAGAACTCACCACCGATCGCATCGCCCTCGATCCCCCCTTTCACTGTCACTTCTCCTCCTCCTCGTAGCTCTTCCAATGGCGGCCGCGAGAGAGAGAGAGAGAGAGAGAGTAGAGAGATTCAAAAAAAAGAGGAGATGATGACAATAAAAGAGAGGGGCAGGGGATAAGGGTTGAAGAGAATGAGAATCGGGGCAGGGGATTTTGTTTTGAGAAAAATTTTGTTTTTGTTTTCTTTTTTTTCTTTTAATTGTCATAACTAATAAAAATTAATTTATTAAATATTTATTATTATTATTATTACAGGGAATGCACATGATCTTAATGTATAATATATAACTCCATAATGGATACAACATCCGTGACATAAATATATATATATATATATATATTTATGTCACGGATGTTGTATCCATTACGAAGTTATATATGTCCTATATTACATGATGAACATATTAATAAAAATAAAATCATTGTGTTAACAATTATATTAAGCATTAATCCAGGAGAATCAACAAAATTGTTTAAGCAAACAACCTTCAGTTATTCTATTAATTTTTTAATAAAAATATTTAATTATTTAAATATTAAAATTAACAAATACTTATTATTAACTAAAAAATTACAAAATTTAAAATTAATTTTGATTAGTTTTAATTAAGTCAAATTACATTAGTTAATTTGAACTAATTATATACTTATATTTAATACTAAACTTAAAAAATATAATATAATATAGTAACTGAGTAGACTTTTTAACAAAATAAATTAAAAGGTAAATAAATAATTAATTTTTAAAAAAAATATGGAAAGATGCCACAACTGGACAAGAGATAAAGAAAATATTTTATAAATTCAGAGGCAGGTGATGGAGAGAATCAGAGAGCTTGTAAGAGTTGCAAGATTTAAATATGATTATTGGTTAACTTAAAAAATTTTCATATTATTATTAATAAATGCACATCTTTATAAGTCTTTATAAAAGATGGTGCCCAATTATCTTTAAGAAAACAACTATCAAGATTAAAGCTTAGTATATTATAAAATTAAAAATATAATCTTTTGTTGGTGATTCATATTAAAATTTGTAATTTTACTTATGTTTTGGTATTCCACGACTATCAAGAATATTAGAAAAAAATGCATTCTTCCTAGCAATTGTTGGCATTATTTTAGGTAAATGCTAATTAAAAACTACATTTATTTATTTATTTTCTTTTGATTTCAACAAAATCATACTATAAAATGATGTATGTCATAATGAAGTTAATACAATTAATAATAAAATTTTTAAATGTAATAACAAATCTTAAAAAAAAGCAATTTAATACACTTCTAAAATAATCAAGTTAATTTATATTTATCTAGGGATTAGCTTTGAACTAAACATGATGGCTATTATCACTAACTAATTCCTGGGTAATGTTTAAGATCAACAATTTTACCTATGGAAACTAATCTTTTGCTAAATATAATTTCTAAGAAATAAAATACCTAGGGATTAGCTACGGACAGATAACAACGACTATTTTTCCTAGTTAATCCCTAGGTAATGTTAAAGCTGTTCAGTTTATCCAGGGATTAGCTATGGATAGATAACAATGACTATTTTTCCTAGCTAATCCCTGGGTAATGTTAATGTTCAGTTTATCCAGGGATTAGCTAGGGACAAATAACAATGAACATTTTTCCTAGCTAATCCCTGGGTAATGTTAAAACTGTTTAATTTTACCCAGGGATTAGCCAGGGTATAGATATCAAAGAATAATTTTTTATAGTAATTCAGTGCTAAATATTACCCGCGTAATTCCCGCGATATTTAGCAATGGAATAGCTTGGGAAAGTTTTGTCCTTGCTAATTCCCTAGGTATTGCCCTGTGTAATCCCTGGGTAATGTTTTTAACCTTTGTTTCTAATCATTCCATTCTATTCCCTATCTATTCCCTGGCTAAGTAGCCAGGAAAATGTTTCCTGGGTAATTTCCTTTGGTAATTAATAATTTTCTTGTAGTGATCACAAGAACCTATGTCACAGGTTAGTATAACAATGTATACATATTATTTTTTCTATAACAATTGTGCAAACAAGGGTATGGTTCTTCATGTAGGTTGAAATTCATTCTTATTTTTTTTTTTAACATAGTAGGTGGTTACAACACCTATCCAAACATTCCAAATGGAATTACCTCCAATAGGAGTTCAACTAAGAAGATAAAAAATTGAATATAAGAGGGTGTAAAAATCAAGAAGGATTGAAAGAAACCATAACTGATGGCAATCTAGCATCAGAAGATCAATTTTCATAGGTACTATTGCTATTAAAATTTTAATTTGAGGATCATATGTACTGTTTGGTGAATGTATGTTCATTTTCCAAACCTTATAGGTGGACACAAATGTTGGTGAAACACCTAGGGAAGCACAACCTATGAGAGTCATGCATCTGAGGAGCTAGGATACAAGGAGAAGAGGGGCCCAAAAATCAAATGAGACAGATATAGCAGAAGTGGCACAACATGAAAAAAAAAAACAACCCACAAAGTTCTCTGCTTCTATCATAGGTAGTCCTATGCTAAGGTTTGAAGGAAAACAAAATCAAGTCCAAGAAAGGAGCAAAGCAATGATTGCTAACAAGAGGAGTAGAATTTGGCTACCCCCAGGAGTTGGAGCCTCTACTGCCTCAACTAATTTACACAAGAAGCTCTCATAACAAGGAAATATGTTTTCATGTTAACTTCCAACGTAATATCAAACTTTTTATTTTGGTTGGGTAATTTTGCAGCCCTCTTTAGGGTTAAGTCAGAAGGAAACTAATATGAACCTCTTTTGTTTGGCCAATTTTGTATAGCTCATGCCTTAGTAAAGCTGCAAAACTAGTGTTAATTGCACTGCTTTTGTAAAGATGCATTTTCTAAATGTACAAACTTCCATGTGTTATATACAATGTTTATGTAGTTGTCACTATTACCATGTAGTCTTATCTTTCCTGCAAAATTGTGGAATTACAAATTTCATTAGGATGCCTTCATTGCTTTTGCAGATTTATATTGAATATCAAATGTCCATATGAGATTATGAATTTATTGAAGTTCATTCTTCTCTTTTGTAAATTATGCGAAACTAGGTTCATATTTTCTAGAAATTAAATGCTCTATTTCTGCAGAACCATCCATATTCAAATTTTAATAGAATGCTTTGTTTTTGAATAATTATATTGTCTATCAATGTGCAATTTCATGAGACAATAAATATTTTGTTTGCATATTTATCTTTACTTAATATTGCAAGTTCAACTTTAATGATTCACTTAAACAATTATGAATCTCATATAAAAATTAAAGTGTTCATTCAAATGCACCCACATATGAGGATAAAATTGAAAAACTAGTAAGAAAAAAAAAAGAAAAAGGATGAGACATCTAGGTTACACACATTGAACACATCCACTGATGATACAAACACCATTCAGAATAAACCCACAGATGATGTTTCTTTTACAAGCCTAGTGAATTCCAACAAACAAATCATGAAAGTTAGGGCATCATCATCAGCCAAAACTACAAAAAAATAAAGGGAGAGAAATAGCTAGGGAAAGCTCGCTGGCCGGTGACGACGGCCTCCTTCTTCGATGGTAAACTGGTGATCTATCTCTTCTTCACTGTAATGAAGAAGCCAACCTCCATTTGAACCCTTTTCTCTTAATCCTAGCCATGAAGACTCAATGTCAAGTGAGTGGGTGGTCTTCTTCACACGAGAGGGAAGACCAACATGGATTTCTTACTGATGATGTGGCCAACCTTAGCTAACGTGGCTTTGCCTACTGGGCATGCCTTTTTTTAAAATTGCTGACATTGACTTTCGGCATCCAGCTCAGCATAAGTTGGCCGGAATTTCCTTGGTAACCATCTTGTATAACAGAATAAAAGTTGGGTAATCATTTTGCTTTAAATTAATGTGTGGACCCCAAAACAAAAATTGGGCATAGTTTGGTACCCTCTAAAAAAATTTACCCTAAGAAAATTTTAATTCCAGCCTTGTGAACTTTTGGAGGGAAATAAAAAATTTTAATACCTACCTTAATTTTTAGATACCACTAGTATTTATTCTGGTGTTGTTGTTGAATCGTAATTTATTTTTGTGAAGCCCTACTAATGTTTGTGAAGAATCTTGTCAGGTATGTGGATGATATCTAATCTCATATTAAACCATATCAAATACTCAAATGATTGCACATGCATGGCCTATCTTCTAGAGAATCACTAGGTTTTGTTTTCTTTACTTGTTAGTTTGTTAGCCTTCTCTTGTTTCTATCCCATCCATCTTATAATTTAGAAATGTGTCATGCAAATTAGTTTTCATGTCATGTCATTTATGACAGCTCTCTCTCTTTCTTTTTCTCTCTTTGAATTTATATGATTTTTAATTGTAGGAATATTCAAACAATTATAAAGGTTTTTTTTTTCTTTTTGAGAGTATATAAATAAATAAGATTACTAAAATGAGGTATTGAAAATATCCTCTTTTTTTCTAGATGTGTCCATAGTATAAACTAATTAATATAAATTCTCTTAATAAACTTTGTAAATGAAATCATTATTATTATTATTATTATTATTATTATGAACTTTATATTTTATTTAACATCAAAATTGTTGATATATATATATATATATATATATATATTCATGCTTGTATGGATTTAAATTTGAGAAAAATATAAAGTAAATAATTCAAAGAAAGAGCATCATATATTCAAGAACTCATACTAAATACAATGAACTAAAGATTTGTTCATTGGATAGCTTTCAATGTAAATAAGTGGATTAGGACCAATTAAAGATGAGAGTAATTGAAATCGAACCATGCTTGACGTATTATTCTACACATCACCAAGATCTAATTTGATTGAGGGTATGGATCAATTTCCCTTTTATTTTTTTTATTTTTTTATTTTTTGAAAGCTGGTTTATTTGCTTTGATTACAATAAATAAAAAAAAAGTATCTAGTTTTACTTTCTTTGCTTGTATAGTTATATATTGAAATAAAGATGCATAATTGCTAATGACTTATTAATTTTCCCATTAATGTAATATATTGTTATTTTCTAAATACAAGTATATAATTATATTAACTCTTATATTTTTTTCTTTTTCATTTTAATGTTTTTTGTAGGAAAAGTTCGCTTTTGAAGTCCCTAATGGAAGGAAAGAATCTATTTTTGGTCATTTGAATGCTTTATATCAAGATTATTGACAAATGTAGAAAAAAAATATTTTGACTCAAAAACAAATTATCATAATCGGCTAAAAATAAACCTAAGCATGTTAGTTTGAATGATTGGAAATATTTGGTTAATCTTTTGAGTGATACAGTATTTTAAGTAAGTACAATTAATCTAGTTACTTGATTTGTTATTGTAATATAAGTATATTGCATTTATTAAGTAAAATCTTTTTTTTTTCTTTTTTTTATAGGAAACAAGTTGGGAGAATAAGAGAAATAGGGAGAAGTGACCAATGCCTCCATACATGGTAGCCAAAAGTTGTGCGTGACAAAGACACCAAATGGTATGAACAACATAATAATCCTTTTTTTAATTTGTTTGTTGAGTTGATTGTTAATAAAATTAAGATTCATATACATTTCTTATAATGTTGAAGATTTTTCATAGCATTACTAGAATAATGTTTTAGTATGTTGTTTGAATTTTTTTCTTTTTTTAAAATTGTAGAATGTCTTTCATAGACAAAAGAAAAAGGAAAGGTGCCTTCTCATTTTGAAGTTTGGATTGAATTTTGAATAAGAAATAGAGACAAAGCAATTGATCATTCTCAAAATGTCATCATGAGTATAATTTTTTATACTAATTTTCTACTAGTACCCTTAAATATTATATATATATATATATGACATAACTAATTAATTGTTATACCATAATAATTTTAGGTACAATTTGGTTAGTTAAAGAAACAATAAGGAGAAGGGAAATTTTCATTAAATGATTAGCAAAAATTTTATGATGAACTTGGACCTGAAAAATGGTTATGTACAAGCATCTTGGGGTTATACCATCAAAATTTGAACTTATGAAAACAAGTGGAAGGAATTAAAAAAAAACAAGCAAGGACGCAACTTGAAATAACTAAAAGAGAGGGAAATGCACCAGTGGAGGCAATGAAAAAGAAAATAAATGAAAAAAGCAACGATGAATAGATATTGGTTGAAAAAAATGAAAATGTACTTATTTCATCTCCATGCTCTACCAATGTAAGAATAGACATCTAATTTTTTCCAACTTTAGATTTTATGAATGTTATTAATATTAGTGATGAAGACTTCTTTTGTAATAGTTATTATATGCTTCGTATTTCATTAATATATGACTTTATTTTAGTATTGTTGTTTTTCTATATTTTTATTTAATTCTTTTTAATTTCATTATTTTCACCAAATTAGGTGATAGCTAAAAATTCATTAATCTTTCTTTATGTTTAAAACATAAAAAAAAAACTATACTATGAAACTATTCAATTTGTAGCAAATAATTTTAATATTTAGATATACATTTATCCAATTTATAGCTAAAAAGACAAGGTAAGTCCTACATTTTGTTTATTTCAAAGTAAAATATTTTTGCTACAAATTGGTATTATTGTAGCAAAATATTTTACTATTTAGTTACAAATTTGTTTTACCCAGAACAATTAAGTGAATATTTTTGTTACGAACCTACTATTTCATAACAAAATATTTTAGTATATAGTTATAATTAATTTGTTTTGAAGCTAAAGCACTATTCTATTAGCCACATTTTAATAACAATAGCAAATGAATATTTAATTTAGCTACGGACTTATAAAAGTTATAGCTAAAATATAAAATATTTGTGACAATAGTTTCAATGTGACAACTAAATTAAACTTTTAGCCACATATGTCTTACATTGCAATTAAGATCAATTTTGCTGTAAATATCAATATAACATAGCTAAAGCAATCAATTATTTGCTCCCACGTTATATTTTCATGGCAAAATATTCTAATGTTTTAGACATAAAAATATAAAATTTGTACCAAAATATAATAACTCTTACTACAAAAGTCATAAAATATGTGGCTAACTTTTAGCTATAGTACTTCTTGCTACGCGAGCTACATGAATTTGTACCTTTTACTATAATTTCTTCCATGGCTATAAATATAGAATGTTGTAGTACCCTTGAATCCTTGACATGTGGCTTACCCACATTTTGTCCCCAAAAAAATGAATTTTTTGAGAAATACAATACTAGTTTATTAAATTTAATAATACAATAAAAGGTAAATATGCAAATGAAGTTTTCTTCCTATAAGCGTTCCCCCCCCATTATTGTAAATCAATGATTTGAGTTTACCCAAAAAAGTTAATAGAGAGAAGAACTAAGAGTAAGACTACTAGTTATAACTATCATAATTCTCAAATCTAATTTAATACAAACTCTATGGCTTCATCTAAAAATAATTGGAATTTGTTAAATTAGTTGATTTGGTTAATCTCATTTATATGTAAATGCATATATATATATATATATATATATATATATATATATATATATATATATATAATTAAACAGTTGAATATTCAAGTTTTAATACATAAACCACCAACACAATAGCTGAATGGTATTAAATTTATTTCTCATATGGAGATCAAAGGTTTGACTCACTCCCAAACCATGGTTGGGAATTTAGTGGGTGCGATAGTTGGATGGCTTGTCCACAAAGTTAAAAATTAGAAAACCCAATTTTAATACATAAATTCGGCTATAATTGATTAATAAATTAGTCTTTTTCTGCATTGACCATGAAGTATTTTGTTAATCGCTCAATTAAGTTAGGGGCTAATGGTTTGGAACCAATATACATTCAACAATACCCATTAAAACTCCCAAACTCAAGTATGAAATGTACAACATGTTATATATATATAAATATTGTTAAGTTTAAATAAATGTAACTTTTAGGCCAAAAGATATAAACTTCCAAAAGCATCTATTGAGTGTGATTAAATTAATAATATGTTTTGAAAGAGTATTGTGACTTTTCAATGATATTATTAGTCCAAAAAGATATGATACTTCACAAGCATCTTTTGAGGGTTAATGGTTTCATTAAGAGAAAAAGTTGTAACTATTCAAACGAGTCCTTTGGAGGCTATAAATATTGGCTAATTCAAACAATTTCTTTTTAAAGAAATTATTTGCATTCAAACACCTTTTTCTTCAATTTTTCCTTACAAAGTAGTGAGATTTTGAAAAATCATATTTTCCCTAATTGTGATCTTGGATTGTATCATGGGAGAGACCACATAAACCCCTCTTAGGAAATCTTTATGATGGGGCACGTAAGTCTCTCTCAAGACAACTAAAACATACCTCCGAATTTATCTTGTTTATTCAATTTCTACACTTTGTATGGCAAGTAAGAACTCCAACCCTATACATTCCGAACACAAAGTAAATTGGCATGGTAATAGGACATAGTTTGTAATATTTGGCAATTAAGGAGGTAATATGTGCACATAAATGATATTTAATTGACTTTTTGGCACCTTGACATTGAACATTATGGAGGCCTATACGTATTTTAGTGATAATATAGTTTTTTATTAATATATATATATATATATATATATATATTCTTAAAGTTAAAAAAAATATATATTTTGAACTTATATAAATATATATATATAACTTTAATTTTAAACCAAACCAAGAAAAACAGTGAATTTTGATCTTTATTTATATCCTAACAAATAACTTACTCATGGACAAATTTAAGGACGGGCTTTCAGTAGAATGAACTTCAACCTCCACTATAAAATAAAAACTTTACTTCAATGTTAGTTAAAAAATTTTATTAAAACTATAATGATGTATATATATATATGTATGGATGTTTATAAAAATATAGTTTTTTTAAAAATCATTTTTAAAAAATAAAAATAAAAACAAAAATAATTAGCACAAAACATTTTTTGGGTTTTAAGAAACAGGAACCACAACATTAGCAAACTACCCCTAAGCCATCCCTTATCTCCTGTTTCCATAAAATATTGGGAAGTAGAGGTGGCAAAATGGGTACTGGCACGATTGCATAACTGGACACAACAAGGTCTAAAGCACGTATGGGTTTGGTACAAATGAATTCGTGTCAGAAATGGGTCGACACGATTAAGACTTGTTTAAATTAAACGGTTTCGTGTCGTAATCATGTCAACTCGTGTAAGACACGAATATAAGGGTAAAAACATAATTTAGCCAATATATATAAATATATGTACACATCTTATGCAAAAAAACCTAGATCCAGAGTCCAAACGGCTGCTCTTTAGTTCTACTTAAGAAACTCCTGAAAGAAAAAATGTTCGCCTCCAAACCTTTGCCCAAGAGTCGCCTACCTTCTCCTTCACAGCTCCACCTCCAAATCTTTGCCCAAGAGTCGCCTACCTTCTTCCTTCTTCCTTCTTCTTCATGTAGCGGTTTTTTTTTTTTAACTTTTTTGACATTTTTAATATTTTTAATTTATTTTTTTTATATTTTTAAAGTATCAATATTAATTCGGATTTTAACTTTGAATTATCAATTCCATCAGATTTACATAATCTTATTTTTTTTATTTTATATTTTTGATAGTTTTATTATTTTGATTTTAATATTTGAAAATATTAATTTTGTTGGATATCTTGATATGAAAGTGTAATATTTTTAGATTTTCTATTAAATTTTTTATATTTTTGAAGTATTAATTTTTTTTTTAATGTTTCCTCATTTGTGGGTTCGTGCCCATTTTTGTGTGTTTAATTCATTGTGTTTAACAATAACTAATTATTTTTTTATATAATTTTATATTATTTTTTCAGAAGTTATGAATTCAGAGATGACTCACAACTGGAAGGGGATGAGGAAAATGATATCAGTTAATTGGATAACAACGAAATTAACAAAGCACAACAAACGACTATGAGGAAAAGGAGGTTGACTGTACAAGTTTGACAAAATTTTGAATTGATTGAGGGTGATGGGAAAAAGAGAATAGCTAAATGCAAGTTGTGTGGTGTGCAATATGCTGCTCCATGTAAAAATGGAACTGACAATATGAGAAAACATTGGGATAAATAACCAATGAGTGATCATCAAGACATTAGCCAGTTGGTTTTTTCTCAAGGTACTTTGTGCAATCCTAACTTCAACTTTGAAAATTTTTAGAGAATTGTTGTGTAGTTGTGTCATTATGCATGATTTACCTTTTAGTTTTGTCGAATGGGTTGGTGTTAGATCTTTGTTGCTATACTTGACAACCAATATTAATCCTTTGAGTAAAAACACATGCAAACCTGATTGTTTAAAGCTATATCAGAGTGAAATAAACATAATCAAGTCCATGTTAGAGGCAATATTAGGAAGGATTAGTTTAACTTTTGACTGTTGGTCATCATTGACCACATATGGTTATATATGCTTAACTTCACATTTTATTAATAAGGAGTTTCATATACAAAAAAAGAATTTTGAATTTTTGTTTCATGCCACCACCTCACAATGGCATGTAGAATGTTTGTTTGAAAAAATTCATACATTGTTAACTGAATGGGGTATTGATATGAAGATTTTTTCACTTACTTTAGACAATGCCTCTACAAATTATGTTTCGGTTGAGTTGTTAAAAAATTAGTTGTGCGCAAAAGGACTTGTGAGGCTAGGTGAGTATTTTCATCATAGATGTTGTGCTCACATTGTAAATCTAGTTGTTCAAGAAGGTTTAAAGGAGATAGATGATTTAGTAATGCTAATTTGTGAAAGTATTAATTATGTGAAGGGTTCTTAAGTTAGAAAGCAAAAGTTTCTTGAATATGTAGCTCATAGTTCTCTTGATAACAGAAAGGGTTTAAGGCAAGATGTCCTAACTAGATGAAAATCCACCTTTATTATGCTTGATAGCGCATTGTATTATCAATATGACTTTATGCATCTAGAATTAAGTGATACAAATTACAAGTATTGTGTATCTAAGAGCAATTGGGAGAAGGTCCAAAAAATCAACAAGTTCTTAAGGCTTTTTTGTGATATTACATGTGTTTGCTCGGGCACAAAATATCCAACTACAAATTTGTATTTTCCTTGGGTGTTTGCTGCTCACTTATCATTGAAAGAAGAAATGAACAGTGATGATGAGTACATGGAATCTATGGTAAGTAGAATGTTTGCGAAGTTTGAAAAATATTAGAGCAAGCATAGCAAGATATTGGATACAACAGTGATTTTAGACCCAAGATACAAGTTTAATTTTGTTGAGTGGTGCTACAAGAAACTATATGGTGAGCTTGGGAATTTTAAATCCTATAAACTAAGGCCCTGTTTGGCTGGCACTAAATTCCATAGGAATGGTGTTCATTCCTATGGAATTTAGTATTACATAGGAAATTTTACAAATGGGTGTTTGGACATACATTTTATAGGGTAAAATTACTATGGAAACATTGGATTCCATAGTAATTTTTAAAAGTGGGGGAACCAAAATATTTTGGTTCCTTTGTTTTACGGGCTGGGGGTTGGGTTTGCCATCCTGTGCTTGGGCATTCAGAGAAAAGACAAGGGCTAGCAGCTGCGCCTCTGGTCACCTCCGTCACCAAGCCGTCGGTCGCCTCCAGTCACCACGCCTTCGCCACCATGCCTTCGGTCGGCTCCTGTCACCATGCCTCTGGTCGCCTTCGGTTACCACACCTCCAATCGCCTCCGGACTGGTATGGTTTCCTTTGCTTCTCCAAATCTACCCTCTGATCCAATTTTTTTTTTCTTTTTCTCAATCAAAGATCTCGACTTTGCATTTCGAATCTATAAAAAGATCTCAACCAATGTATATATTAATGAATGTTCTTCGTAGTCAGTCAACCATTCTAGATTTTGGTGATGCAGATGTAATTAATTGGATGATAACATCAGCATCAGTTTAATAATCTTTTTATGGTGATGTAGATGTAATTAAATCTTTGAATTAGTCATCCACTCCCTTATAAATTGTTCTTTTATAAAAGATATTTGAGTTGTTTAAGTTCTGTCCACTTATTTTGTTGATGGAGTTAATATCAATATGTTACTTGATTAGATGAGATTAATATTTAAACGTGTGATGTTAACTATTAAGAAACAACAACCAGAATTAAGGCAAATTAAGAAATAGCAAATTAAGGCAAGGTTTGTCTGCACATTTCTATGTTTTGGTGCAAGCTTTTGCTATGATCACTCTTAACTTTCCTATACATTAGTAGTCTAACTTCCTACTTGAATATTAAAAACTTGGAGGGCATCAAAGATGGAAGTTATCTCACAGTAGTTCTTTCTGTAAAGTATATATCTGATGAGCCATGAAGCTGCAACATATATTCTTGTTAATCTTAATGGTTATTATTTCAAACTTGGGCATTATAATTAATACTGGTTAATTTAGAAGGTTTGTTATGTTTTCTTTAATTAGAGAAGATGCATGAAGCTTGTGAAGCTAATCCACCGATGCAAAACTTCACACATCTTATATATATATAGAATAGATCGAATGTTAATTAGTAGAATGTTACTATGCATAAACTAGAATGTTAAAATTTGTAAGATTATTTAATAATATAATAATATATGTTATATTATGATGATAACCTTTCATTGATCAATTCAATTCAATCGAAATTCATCAAGCAATTATAAAAACTGAGAAATTCTAAAAAACTATATAAAAAATCTCAAATTAAATAAATTATTCTCATTTAAATAACTTGCATGTGTTTTAATTCATGATTAAATAGAGTTTATCAAATACAAAAATTATCCCTATTCTAATTTTTAACTTATTAATTGTTAGTAGAATTACTTTTAGCTAGCACATGGAGATAAATCCTTTCATATAAAGAGAGACTCCTTACTAATAAATGTCCAGTTCTTGTTGTTGACATCAGTTGTAATAGACTAGTAAAAGCACATATTTTGTCTACAAATTGGTTTTAATTTTTAGTGAGATATTAATTTGACCTTGCTCTTTTTGAGGAATAAAAGGGGTGATAGAGAATATGGAACAACTTCTCTGATCTTTCTCTCCTAATTTTACTAGTCCTCATCATTAACCAACAAAACTCAATGACCATAAACTGATGACTTCTGGAAGTTTTAACTCTAACTATCACCTTTTACAATACTGCCTATATTTAATGCAGTAGGATTTCTGAACTTTTTAAAATTGTCTATATCTTTGATTTCCTCAAAGTAACTTTCTTTTGGTTTGAAAATTTTGCTATTCATAATCAATCATTGTGCTTTTTAGAGCTTGCAGGCATGATACGTTTGTCGAATCATGAGATAATATTTTCTACTATTAACAAGCCAATGCTTCTTAACAGTGTTGGTTGATGGGCGACCATGTTCCTAGTCTTAATCCCTAATAGCCATTTGCTTGGTTAATATGTATATTTTTGCATGCATATTTCCTACACAAGAACAATGCTATCTGAACTTGTTCATGGAGTGAATTTATTAGAGCTTTGTTACTGCCATGGAAACAATGGTATGGAATAAATTTATACTTTGAGCACGTATTTTGTCCGACATACCATATAGTTTATTTAGACTCCTCTAAACCTTACTGTGTTTTGGAGGACATGTAAAGATATGGTGTCCATAGACAAAATAGAGGACTCTCTGACCTTTCATGTTATTTTGCTAATCAAATTCTTATCATTTGTATGACTTTCTATAGATGGAAAACCAAGAGAAGACCGACACAAGGGCCAAATGGAATGAAAATCATAGGTCTCATCTAGTGAAATTATTAGGTGATTACAACGTTCCAGCGTACCACTCACAAAGTGGATGGACTAAAGAGGCATGAAATAGAATATTGCATGACATGATAATGAAATTCACTAATTTAAAATGCACCGTTGTACAAGTTAAAGCATTAGAGCAAGAGATGAAAAAAATTTACATGCATCTGAAGAGGTTTACCGAATTGAGTGTCTTTGGATGGGATTATGAAAAAAAAATATGGGTGAAGCCACTGAAGAAGTTTGGGCACCACTACTTGAGGTATATATTTTTATCACATAATTTACAAACTTTATGTAATAATTTATCTTAATCATTTTCATCAGAATATGCAGAGAAATAAAAAAGTTGGAATAGGGCATCAAAAACCCTTTCCATATTTCACGGCACTGCAGGAGATTTATGAGGGTAAAAAATTGTTGTTTATTAATGTTTGCTTTAAAGATTTGTTCATATATTTTCTAATAATTTGTACATTTATTACACAGGAAGATATACAGAAGGAAGATGCTCGCGTGATGTAGATTATTATGCAAATATGTCAATGGACACTCCATCTCCAAGCATTCCGGCTCCACATGATCCCATCCAATCATTGTCTACACCCGAAATAGAGATAGAGGATCGTGATTTTGCACAAGTGGAGCCTCCATGCAGTCAACCAAATATTTTCCAAGCCCAAAACTCATGTAGTGCAAGCCGGCGAAGGTTAGGAGATGAAGTGCAAAGAAGGAAAAAGGACCGAAAGTGAAAAAATGTTCAAGAGTCATTCATAGAACAATATATAGATATGCGTCAAGCTGAAACAGATAGATATATTGATGCTATGAAAATGAACCGGGTAAAGGAGAAGTACACTATAGGAGAATGCATGGTGGCATTTAATGTGTTGTGTGATCAATTTCCAGATGAAAATTTTGCTAAAATTACAACATTGTTTAAAGATAAGGATAATCGTGAAATCTTCTTGAGTCTCATCAATGAAGAACGGAAAGTGTTGTGGCTTCGGCAAATGATTAATTAAAAACAATGTTATGTTCTATGTTTTTTATATTTAGTTACAAGTAAAACATTATGTTTTATGTAAGACGTTTTGTTTAAATGACTTGAATCTCTTATATAAGGCATTATGCTTATAAGATGTGTTTATTTGTTTAAGATATACTTGTTTATTTGTTGACAGGTTTTTGAATTATTTGTAAATATTCTATTGCTTAATAACAAGAAAGAGGATGTTATAAATAAGGCAACATTGATGAAGTTACATATTGATAATTGTAGCCTCAAAATAAAACAACATCGATAAACTTACACATCAATTAAATTACATTTCTATGATAGTTACAGTAATCATTCCACATTTGCATTGTTATTTTATCTCTTTTGCGAGCACCTACAATACGGTCAGAGTTCAGTACATTGACATCATTTTGATATGTATCATCTCCATTTGGGACGGTAACTTCGTCAGCTCCATTACTGATTTCTTCGATGTCATCCGTGCCATTGTGAATACGTATGAAATTATGCAAGACACATGTGGCAACTAATATATCAGTATGGGAATCTATTGGATGAAAGGTTGCAAGTTTAAGTATAGGAAATCTCATTTTCAAGACACCAATAATGCGTTCAACATGATTTCCCAATGAAGCATGTCGCAAATTAAATAGTTCTTTGTAATTACTTGGTCTAAATCCTGTGCGTCCTTGCTCCTGTAAGTGATAACTCACACCCTAGTATGGAGCAATAAAATTTGGAGTATTTGCATATCCTGCATCCACTAGGTAATATTTATTGGGGGGACATGGAAGCCTTGGTCAATTGAATGCTGAAGTACTTTAGCATCAGAAGCAGAACCTTCCCAACCAGCCAAAACATATACAAAACGTAGGTTAAAATCGTATGCGACCATGACATTCTGGGATAATGTTTGTTTTTTATTTTTATAAGGATCTTGCAAGGCCAAAGAAATAGTGATTGAAACATATCTTCCATCAATAGCACCAATACAATCCTAAAATAAAAAAAAACCCATAATATTTGTTAGGAGAATATATAAAAAACATGAATAATAAATAAAAAAGACAATATAAAGATTTCTAACCTTGAAATATGGAAAAAAAAATGTCTTATTCTGGATAGCTGGTGATGTAGTTGTTGGTGGCAATTCTATGTATGTAGTCGCAAGAGTAGTAATAGCTTCAAGCACTTTTTTAAAATAACGGCTAACCGTTTCTGCTGAATGTTGAAAATATTCTTGCGCGTCACGATTATTAGCGTTGTGCGCAAGAGTGTACATAAACATTTCTAATTGTTCCTCGATTGTAACCCTTTTCGAGCTTCGAAGAAGATATCTTTCTCTTAAACAATTAGCAAGTGCTTGAAATATACGAGACTCCATATGAAATTCACGCTTACAACGTGCCTCATGACCTTCAAGAATTTCTTGAAGATATGCATCGCCTATTAATATTAACGTATGACAAGGCCTACTTTCTGAACTTACAGGAAATAAACTTGGTAAAATGGTGAACATAAATTCGTCATCATCTTCATTAATCTTTCTCAATTGATCCAGCTCCATATTGAAACAAAATACTTTGAGATGTAAAAATTTAAGCTGAAGAGAAATAAGTTTACAAATGGCATAAGAGTGTTGGCTTTAAATGGAGAGAAATTGTTAACGGCTAGTTTTTAAAAAACTCCAACAGCTAGTTTTTTTTAAAAAACTCTAACGGCTAGTTTCATTTTCAAAATTAAAAATTCTTATGGAAAAATTCCTGCGCACATCCAAACACTAATTCCATAGGAATTTTTCCTGTAGTAAATTTCATAGGAATCATTTCTGAATACTATGGAATAAAATTCCTACAGAAAAGTTTACTATACATCCAAACAGGGCAGAAAAGATGATCTCTTTATGAGCATTACTCAAATTTAAGCCAACAATTTCTGAGTTCATCATCTTCAATGTCATCGGAGAAAGCCAAGATGTCAAGAATGAATAAAGAAGTTGTTCAATCTTCAATGTCCAAAGATATATTAATGGTAAATTATTTGTTTCTATTACTATTATTTTATTTTTAAAATTCTGATATTATTGTTGCTATTTTTTTTTAATGATAACTTCTTTTTTCTTGTACGAAGTTGATTCATTTGAAAGTGTGGAAGCTACACCACAACAAACACAATTGGAGCTTTATTTGGAGGATCCTAGAATAGATAGGAAAATAAATTTGAATGTGTTAATATATTGGAAACCTAACCAATATAAATATCCTGAAGTTGCTGCAATGGCACGAGATATCCTATCTATTCCCATCTCCACTATTGCATCTGAAAATGCCTTCACTGTTGGAGGAAGAGTTCTTGATCGTTATAGGAGTTTCTTGAAGCATATCTATTCCCATCTCCACTATTGCATCCGAAAGTGCCTTCAGTGGTGGAGGAGAGTTCTTGATCATTATTGGTGTTCCTTGAGGATTGATATTGTAGAAGCATTAATTTGTACTAGATATTGGTTATATGGAGATCAAGCTAATTTAATAAGTTGTGTCTTTTATTATTTTTTGTTTATGATATGCTTTAGTATATTGTTGAAAGTTTGTTTCTTATTTTTGTTGAAATATTTTAGTTTTAGAAATTTGTTATCAATTTGTGAGATAACATTGTTTTTTTGTTGTTATATATAATATTCTTGTTTTATCTAGTTCAAATGTAGTTGCAATTGAAGAGTTTGAAGAACTTACAAACAACATCATGGATCTCACTATCAATAGCATAGATGGAAAGGAAAGGGGATCTTTCATTATCAAATTCTATCAAAACTTGATTTGTATTTTGGTTGTGTTAAAACCACTTGTGTTGCATTGTTGCTCTAGGAATTATTGAAAATGTTGTGATGTAATTGATGTTCAAGGATTGTTTGATTACTCCTATTATTTTTAATGTTTTATTTGATGTATGTTGGATTTTAGATATTTAAATAGTTATGTATGTTGAACTTAAATATCTAAGTATTGATATATGTTTGTTAGATTTTGAGTACTCCTTCATTTGTTTTTCCTTTGCGCAGTTTATATTTATTTATTATGTGCTTGGGGCTTGCACAAAGTGGAGTTGGCCTTGACTTGAGAACTGAGTTTTAGTTTTTGTGTAGCTTGGATTCATTTATGATGTGCTAGAGGTTTTGCAACAAGTGGAGTTGGTTTGAGTCTTTTGTGAGAACTGTTCTTTACACACACACATATCAAGACAACTTGCTTGTAAATGCCAATTAGAGTGGGTAATTGCTAACATGCTTTATCTAAAAATCATATTTATTCATATAATCTTAAGTGTGTTAAGTGGGTTGACACGACCCAATCCAATTACACATTGAAAGGGTTAAGTGGTCGGGTCATGTTACACGCTTCATATATGGGTCGTGTATGTGTTTAGAAAGTTAGACAAAATTAATAATCGTGTTATATCTGTGTCTAGCATTTTGGTGTTATATTTTTTTTTCTTGACAAGACACGATTAGACCCGTTTACATGAATTGTCGTCCATATTAGGAAACCAAAAATAGAATAAGACAAAAATCAAAGGTTTGACTAGTGGTATGCAATCAATTTTCTCTGTTATATTTACTTAAATACATATATTGTACAAATTTCCCAGACAAATAAATCAAGGAAAAAGCCAGCACATTAACATGTCCAAATACATGAACACTCTTTGTAGTCAAAGTAAATAGTAATACAAAACCAAAAATAATAATAATAATCGTTAAGTTTAAATCTTCAAAGGTTTTAAAATCTTATTAGTATAAGCATATAAATATTTATTGTATAAGAAATTAATATTTAAATTTTTTTTAAATTTAATACTTGATAAATTTCATATCTTTCATCAGCTAATTTTTTAAAATTAAAAATTATAAATTAACTTCTTCATTTTTTATAGTTTACTGCTTGATTAATTCTCTATCCTCTTCTAACCAACCAATCTATTTCCAAGCATAATGTAGCGGCTAGTAACTAACATCCATATTTTCTATTATATATCGACATTCTTTTCTAAATTTTTTATTACTTTATATCATTAGTATTTTTTATCTTTGTTATTAAGTTCTTGATAGCTATACTCATCAATCCCATACATTTTCTTCTCAGCGAATCTTCTATATTTACTACTCAAGTTACCAAATTCTATTGTTTTAACATTCTTCTGTTATTTTAATTTATATTGTTTTCAATTTATATTTATCAATCTTTTTTAATTTATAAAAATTTAAATATGTCAAACAAAAAAAAATGAATCTAGTTATGCAGAAACCAAGAAAAAAAATTAAAAATTTAATATAATCTCAAAAAGGGGCTATTGATGAACTTTTAATAAGAAATAAAAAAAGATTTAGAAAACATGGAAAAGTGTCCTTTAAAGGAACAAGTTAGTAACTTTGTTGAGTTAAATGATATTGAAATATAAGGATAAGTTAGTGAAAAGTCTAAAATAGACCATCAAAACATTTTTTTCCCCACATATTATATTCAAAATTTGGCAAATGGAGAGAAACATGAAAGATGATTGTTGGTTTAGTAGAAAGACTTAGATAAAGTATTGATAAGTGTATATTTACGCATCATTCAATATTATTTTGTCCACTTATTCAGCATGTATTAGAGTATTTTTGTGAAAGATGATGCTAAATATGGTGAAAATTGAATTCTCAGGTACTGGGCAGTGTTTAAGGAGGAGAGAGAACCAAAAGAAGCAATTAAGAGCCCAAATAAAGAAGATTGAGCACTCTCGACATCAACAACCGAAGAACAGGCTAAACAAAATACCTTACGAGCACCTTACGGCCGGACTTATAGTCGTAAGCCTCAACCAGAGAACCTTGTAGCCATGCTTATGCCCGTAAGGGGGAGTATAAGAATCAAATAGAGGAACTTAAGGGCATGATGTACGACTGTAAGCCATACCATAAGGGTTGTCTAAAAGAGCTTACAAGGAGCCACATATGCCCATAAGATCCATCCAGAGAAGATTACACTTGATCTTTTATAACCGTAAGCTGGGCAGTAACATTAAGACTGAAGACCTTACAAGCGGGAATTACGGCCATAAGTTTGCCTGTAAGGCACATGACCCATCATTTTCAGCTCCTTACGGCTTCGTTCTTACGCCCATAAGTGGCTAGATATAAAAGAATTTGACGAGGATTTTGAAGTAATCTTTTGACAACCAAGTCTAGGAAAAGAGGGAAGAGTTTCTCTAGATTTCTGAGGGTGATTCATCATGGAGAGGAGACTTACCCACCCTCAAGGAAGATAGTTGAAGTCATTGAGGAGCACCTTCGAGCGTTTGTGGAAGGAAAAGGGAAGTTCATCAACAATATCAAGGGACAAGATAGAAAATGGGATTTTATGCTTTCAATCATGTTTGTTGTCTCTTGTGAATTGTTTGATTATTCTCCTTTGATGGAGAACTAATTTGTAGGTGTTTGGCCATAAATGAACTCTAGGTCTATGATTTGATTGACTTTGGTTGCGGATCTTTCTTGCTTTTACATTGATTTTCAATTGTAATCCATTAATTTTGAATTCAATTGCTGGTATATATTGTTTTGAATGCTATTGAGAGCTCTAGATTCATATTTGATGTGATTGTGTGATGAACAGAGAAACCCACCTAGCATAGGCAACCTGCGATTGAATAGGATATAATAGTGATAGAGATTAATAATCATATACCATGCTTATTAGAAACTCAATGGTACATTGAGTCAAATGCCACAATAAACAATAATGTAATTGTCACACATAAGTAGGTATCACTACAACAAAAAATGCCATTTGCGACACATTTTTGCGACAAAAAATTCAAAATGTGTTGCAAAATGCAATTTGCAACATAATAAAATATGTCGCGTTTCAGATGTCACAAATTTTTGCGACACTTTTGAAAAATATGTCACAAATTTTTGTGACGGAAGACAAAAACGTTGCAAAGCTCATAACAATTCATGGGCGTTCTAAGACAATATTGGCAATTCAATTTACAGTGACATGCGAAATTTTGTGCGACACATTTTGTGTGTCACAAATTGTGTTGCAATTATCAAATTGTGTTGCAATTGTGTGAGACTTTTTACAACATACATTGCGACATATTTTGATTGTCGCAAAATTTTTATATGTCACAAATTATGTTGCAACTGTATGAGATTTTGTGCAACAAATCTTCAAAACATTTTGATTATCACAAATCGTGTCACAAATTATGTTGCAAATTTGTGACATTTTGAAACACATTTTTATTGTCGTAAATTATGCGCAAATTAATTATTTATAAGAAACAAAACTGCAACACGGTTTATGATTATTTGCAACAATTTTTGAAACATTTTTAGAAACATATTTTAAAGCCTAATTTACAATCCTCAACAATGACTTTTATAGTATTTTGCAAAATAAATAATTCGATCTATAAGTATCCAATACAACAATCCAATAGAAAATATAATAGTCCAAACATCTAATACAACAAACCAATAAAAAACGTAATAGTCCAAACATCTAATAGGGCAATCCAATACAAACTATAATAGTCTAAACATCTAATATAATAATAGAAAGTTATAAAAGTATCTAATGTAATAATCCAAAACATCACATTCATTTTGTTGCAATTTCATCGACACTCTTATCTTGCTTTTGGGTTGAAGGCCGAGGTTGTTCAACATTAACTGAAGAGTATTAAGGGGCAATGGGAAACAGACTCCCAAATCCTGGCATCAACAAGTACCATTCGAAACTCCATCGTCGACAGGCGACGAAATTCCCCACCTGCCGTCCGGCTTGATTGGCTCAACAACTTTAACCGATCCATCAGTTAATCCAATTGCAAACTGATTTGGCTCCTGTGGGTGAATTGCAATCACCAGAGGATACACTGGAGGGTTACTGCAATGAAAATTGTACATATTATTACATGTTATGAAAGTATAAGTGGTTGTTTTATGAATTATGAGTTTCCAAATGTTAAATTATAGGACGCCAGGTTCAGTATAATAAACCACGTACCTGTTTGCAACTGGAGAAGATAAATAAGCAGATGGTGCAATGCGGCATTTTAATCTCAAATCATCGACATCAAACACACTGATGTTTGCATCACAGAAGCCCACATATACCAGTTGCTTATTGCATGAATAAGCGGTATGGGATATCGGCAAAGAAAGACTACCTTGGGGAACCCACTGAAATCCAAAACAAGTATCATAAGAAAATATTTTAAACAAAACAGTAGTTCATGAGTCTCAAAAGATGGTTACCTGACGGATCCTTTCTGCTTTGGATGCATTGTAAATTGATATTTGTGTTTCATGGGATACTAACAAGCGAATTTGATCGGAATAGAACTGGACTCAAGTATTACCAGCATGTAGTTTCCCTGCATGCAATTGAATTGCAATGGATTTCTTTTTCTACCAGCTGCCGCCTGTCAATGTTCCATATACATAGCTGCAGCAACGATCAATATGAATATAATCATTAAGCAAACCATCTCAGAGTAAGAGATAGCTTTTCACTAGCAAAAATAAGAGACATAACCACCAGTCAACTTGTCAAGTAGGGGAAAGAAGAAATTCAACTCTACCTAAGCATCAACACCAGAAGAAACCATGATGCCAAGATTGTTGGAAAAGGCAAGTCCAGTTATGCGCTTCTGATGACCACTCAGTTTTGTTTTAACCTGAATCAAAATCATAAGAACTAGTAAGCATTAATGGAAACTGGTGCTGAGAATCCAAAAACTGATTAGCAGAATAAGACTACCTCATCCACCCAAACATTATAAATGTGTATAGTAATATCTTCCGTTCCAATAGCGATGATGTTATTATCTAGTAGATAGAAGGCTAAATAAGTCAAAGTAGGCGGCGGCATGAATGCCGTCATTACCTAAAAAAGATAATATAAATGTGTTGATGTCAAAGACAGATGACAGAATCAAGACCATGGACATAATTATTTAATTAGCAATGCTGCAATGGTTTACCTTGAATGTCATCATGTTGAATAAATAGACCTTCCCTCCACATGCCGACATGACATATGAATCATTATTTGGAATGCTATGCAAGGAACTACTTCTTCATGGTTGGTATCTGATGCATCATTGGTCATAAGAAGACCACTGTTTGGTTGCCAATGCTGTGGAACAATACTGGCAGTGGCCTTTAACTTTAACCCCCAACCAAGTTAGAACTTAGATGTTCGCAAAAAAATTCCATCAATAAGCAAGTAAAAGAAGTACTAGCCCTTACCTTGCCACTAGGATTTTGCTCATTCCGACTCCATTTCCACAATCTTTGGATAGCATTTGATCCTAGAGCGAACAAACCACCTCCAGAATTTGTGTAAGGAAGTCTTGCAAGCTGAACAATTTCGCAACCATCATACAAGGAAATAAAGACAATGTGCACCAAGAAGCACAAACTGACTATAAGGGTAACAACATTCACCTTGCTGGCAGGCTCTATGCCTTCTGGCATTGAAACAACATGGCAATGAAGTGGGTACTGAATTTTAGACAATTCCCATTGTTTGGTCTTATCAAATAAATCCTCCAAAATTCTGGGTTTAATCTCCATCCCCCTAGAAGAAAGTGATCCCCCATTCTGAAAAGAAATCCATAGAAGCAAGAAAAAACTCAAATACCTTTTTTTTTTTAAAACATTTAAAGTGCGATGCATAAATGATATTAAGATCAACATTTATATCCAAGAGAATATTCCATCTTTTGTGGTTAAAGTCAAAATCAATGTTCAAGATAAAAGTAGATTCATTAGATAGATCTATTCTAAACCCAACCATCCCACAATTAATTATACTTACAAGCATAGAAGATGGCTTTGCAGGAGAGCTTCCGTCTAAGCGATCCACCTTACTTATGCTTGGGGAGATGCTTGCAACCATAGGAGTACCCAAAACATAATTGAAAACATAGTATTCATGAGGGTGTTCTTGGGAAAGTATATTGTATGTTAAGGTTATCAGTCTACCACCTTGACAGGAGAACTTTCATATTGAGCTCTGAATGCTTCAAAAGATTGACTTCCAAAAGGTCACAGAGATCTATGTCCTTTTGCATTGGCAAGTATCTGAAAGCCATTGTCCATTGTTGTAATAGCAAGCAGGTTTCCTACTTTATTGAATCTCAATCACGAGAGAGACTGTTGTGGTTAATGCTAATGAATCAAAGATCTTGCAATATATTTATATAATTCTATGGCAATAATATAGAAACTGACCTGAAGTCCACCGTCTACATCTGTGCATGTGAGCATGTTCACATTGTCCACATCCCAAAACTTTATTTGATTTTCTTCACTAGCAGCCAAAAAGTGGTTTTGGGTAGCGTCAAACTAAACAACACCAGATGATTTTTTTTCCGGAAACCAACATATGTTCTCTTTATTACCCTTCACTTTCATTCCACTCAACAAGAAATGAGTCTTCTTCTTTGCTAGTTCCACAAGAAAACAATCTACACAGCAAAGAGAACATATACGAGCGCTATGCTGTAACATGAGAATTCCTTAAAAAGACTGAATTTAAGCTTTCAACATTACAAAGAGAATATATATAAGTGTTGTGCTGTAACATGAGGATTCCATAAAAGGATTAAATTCAAGCTTTCTACAAAGCAAAGAGAACATCAGTGTAGTGCTATAATATAACAATTCCATAAAAGAAATGAATTCAAGCTTCTGTTCTCAATTTAGAATCTCAGACTCGCATGCTTCCATCAGAGCTATATAACATTGTCGTGCACAAATGCCCAAGAGCATCATAGTCCACTCTAGATCCTATGTTATCATATAGCCATGCCTTGATTTTCCCATCAATAACAGTTGAGAAAACAAATTGCATTAAGGAATAGGATCAAGATGTTAGTATATGAACTGAAATAAAGAAGGGTTCACTTATAATGTCGTGAAAAATCATGCATTTAGACTAATAATGATCGGATAAGTCTGTCGTTACCAGTTTAATAAAAAAAGATTAATACTATTTATATACAACTTTTGTTCACCAAATAGACAACTCAACTAATTAATAACCTTTGACTCTTCTAAAGGTCACCAACATCTCAAGGATCTCCAGGTTGCTTGAATGGTTATCGGTGTTTAGCTTGCACATTTATAAAACTCACAAAATTTGAACAAACACTTAAAAACCAAAGCTTGGACAAAAGATTGAAAATTTCCATCAATTTAGTAGGTGCAACACACTGCTCAAAAGACATCAATTCAATAAATCTCCAAAACAATCAACCAAACTACCAAATTTATCACATGTCCTGAATTCCTTGTAAAATTCAATGAAAAACATTCTCATAAGAAATTTCACAAAAAATTTACACGCTTATTATACCAAAACTAGATCATGTAAATTTTTTGTAATTTTGATTTACTTCCAACTTAAAGCTTTAAATTAGTGAAGTAAATCAAAATTGAGTTATTTAACATGATCATCAGAGTGGCAGAAAGTAAGAAAGAAGAGGAAACCAAAACTAGAGAAGAAAAGCGTACCATGTGGTACTCCTTGTCAGCTCCATTGAGATCCATGTAGTACTCCGTCTCCACGTACTGCTCCCCAAGGTTGTCAGACCCGGACCGACCCGACCGATTCAACCGGAAAAACCGGGAACCGCCATGTAGCGGCCTGCAGATACTCCCATTGACCCGGGTATTAAAAACCCGTGTTAACCCGAGAACCCTGCGGTTCAATCGGGAACCGGTTGACCCGTACGGGTCAATCGGGTCACAATGTTTAATTTTTTTTTACATTATTTAATAATTTATTATTATTTTCTGATTAAAAATCACACAATGGTGTATATTTATTAATATTAATTTATAATTTATAATCAATAAATAGAATTACAATATATATTATAAACATACCAACAAAAATTAACATTTAAAAAAATAAAAATATATTAATGTGTTACGTAAATACTTTTTAAAAAAATTTAATTTATTAAGAAAAATAAAAACAATAAATGAGTGTAATTTTTATTATAAAAAAATATAAAAATTAAAGTATTCTAATTAAATAAAAAAAATATAAGAAAATTTAAAAACAAAAATAAAAAAACTCAATTGAGATATAAGAATTAGTGAATTAAATTTCTTATTTATTTTTAACAAAATCAACAAATAAACAAATAAATAAATAAATAACATCGAGAGAAGTTCGATAATTATATATTAATATATTAAATTTGTAAATATTTAAAAAAATGTAAAAAAATAAATGACATAATTAGAAAAACTCTCATCAGTATATAAGGTCATTTTATCAATTTAAATATCAAATTTGAGTAGGTTTTTATAATATAATTATGGGTTTAATATTATATTTGCTTATTATTAATTATTATAATATTTTTTATATTTAATTATTGACCCCGGTTCAACCCCGGTTTGACCCGGTCGAACCCATTGACCCCTGACCCCTGGGCTTAGCCGGGTCATTGTCCGGGCCGGGTCTGACAACCTTGCTGCTCCCAAGGCTCAGTCTGATTATAAACCAATTTCTTAATAAAAATAAGAAATAAATTAAAGTTCGACAAGTGTCATACGAAAAGATAAGGCCAATGACTCTAGTGTCAATAGAAGAATGGAAATTCAATTTATTTAATAAAAACAAATGCGTGAATAGGGCTTCTCTTCCTTCAAATTTTGATGAATGCTCAAAATGAAACAATTTCCGAGTAACAATATGGATATTTTTTAAATTTCAAAATGAATCATGTATTTTTGCTTGGTTTTCTAAATGTATTGAAATCATAACTTTTAATTTTTAAAAAAAAAAATTAAGAGAAAAAAAAAACCTGGAAATTCAAGAAAATATCAAGGATCTCAGTAATGGCCCAGTTGCAGAAAGGGCACAACCCTCGATTCAGCTACAAATCTCAGCAGCAAACCCTACAAAACGTATGCCCACAAGAGATGAACACCACCCCCTTTCGCCGACCCATGCACACAAAGTACGCCTCCTCTACCGCCGCATCCTCCTTCCCTTCCTCCAATAACCTCATCAACGAAACCATCATTGGTGTGCTCGCCCCCTTCTCCTCCCCCCACTCCCCTCTAAACTGTCTCTCCATCGGTGTCCTCCTCCCCCTCCTCCAATAACCTCATCAACGAAACCCCATTAATGCAACACCAATGGGATTCATCACCTCTCCATCGGTGTTCTCGTGTTTGGGATCACAGTTTGGGATTTTAACGAGAACGCGAGAACGGGGAAGAAGTGGGAGAAAAAGCGAGGCCGAGTTTGTTTGCGATGGGCCAGAGAGGATCCGCGGATTAAACATAAATATTTATTTTGCATTTACACCCCCATCAAACACCATAATTATATAGTTTCATTTATTGGATGTCTCACATTATATTATTTTTCAAAATATAAATTTTATAGATATTGTTGCATTAATCAACTTCTATTATATATTATTGCTTGAAATTAGTTATGATTATAGTATTACTATATTACTTTGCATCGTTTGTTGATTATACATGAGTTGGAAAAATGGTCTGCATTTTGGGATATTTTTTGAGATATTTTGCGACATGACTATTTTTGTCTCACAGAATTCAGCATAATGACTATGGTTACTAATACATTATCTTGTATTGGATTAGAACATCTTCAAGTCAAGATGAACTTCGTGGCAAAAACCTCTGAATGATTTATACAAATGAATAATTAATTAGACCATGTCTATGCTTGTTGCAACCATTTGAAATCATAACTTTTGGCTGCTTGGTTTTCTATATGTGATGACTTACATATTTATATATGTACAACTATATATATATATATATATATGTATGTATGTATGTATATTAAAAAATAGTTTTATGAAAGATGTCTCAAATCACCACAAAATTGCTAAATACACTAAATTAAAGCCTAAAAGCAAATTCAAGAGAAAGGGGAGAAGAGAGAGAGACATAACAACTTAAATCACCAAGAATAAAGTTTTTGAAGCACTTATACCAAATAGTCATGCTTGATTTGTCAAGAAATCACCAAAACTTGTGAAGAAAGTAAAGAAGGGTGAAGGTAGAGGGCTGAAAATAAGGTATTTATGGAGCTGACTTGTAATTACCCACAAACAAAAACCCAGTTTTTTGGCTGAGAGAAATATTAATTTTTTATTGTTAAATTTTGTGACACATTTTGTGACATTAATAAATCATTGCAAATAATGTGGGGCAAACCAATTACATGATGGGCCTAAAATTTTGCGACACATTTTGCGATGCTAATAGATCATTGCAAATAATGTGTCGCAATCTGTGTCGCAAACCAATTACATATTGAGTCCCAAAAGTTTGCGACACATTTTGCAACGTTCTTGGATGGTTGCTTTTTTGCGACGTAATTTAGTTCTTTTTGCATTGTTTTTTTATTGTTTGTCACACATTGTTGCAATTTGTGTCGCAAATTTGCAACACTTTTACGTGTCACAAATTTATGTGTCACAAATAGCATTATTTTTCTTGTAGTGTATGTAGGTAGCTTAATTTCTCAAGCAAGTGAATTAAGTGCCATCTATTCTTTAAAGTCTTTTAAATTTGCAAAATTTTTATTTATTTATTTTTATTTTCAATACCCAGCATGAGTTCAAACCCCACCAGTGCATTTGTGCTAATTAACCTTGCTTGATCCTTTGGCTAAGGTGTGTACTGGTGGGTTAGGGCAGGGTAAATAGGTCTAAGAAAACTAGCTAGAGCACAAGCAAGTTTTGATTTACCCTTTGGGTGAAGCATCGTCCTTGTGGATCAGTCCTAGCAGTTCTGGTTAACTTGCACATGACTCTTTCTATTTTAGATGATATACTAATTTTGCCCATTGGTTTCCTGACTTTTCAAAATTGATGTCCAAGCTATCAATTCAAAAGATTTTTGAAAAATTAAAGCTGCCTTTTGTCTTATCATTTATCTCTTCCCTTTTAGTTTAATATGAGCTAAAGATCTCTTTTCTTCTTCTCCTTCTTCTCATTTTCATTCTTTTTTATAGTTTAGTCTAAGTAAAAACTCTTGCCTTCTTCTTCTTCTTCTTCTTCTTCTTCTTCTTCTTGTACTAACGAATTTCTTGCTCCCCTCCCTACCTTTGACCTAACTATCCCAACCATGAAGAATTTCCTCCTTGTCATCTTATTTTTTATTTAAGCCCAACTTAATCTTTTACTTGTACTTTATTATTTCACTTATTGTCTTTATTAGATATAGATATAAACACTACTACATAACTGCACTTATGCAACGATTACTTTGCAGCGGTTATAAAACTATTACAATATGTTATTTATTGCACCGATTTTGTAGCGATTTTATATTGTTACGGACAATTTTCCAAGTAAGTATTACATTTGACTCAATACGTTGCAAAAACCGCTGCATATTAGGATAGATATGCAACAGTTATGTAAGCGTTACAAATGTTAAAAATAGCAACGGTTCATAACCGTTGCATATGCATTGTATTGCAGCGGTTCTGCGCATGGGTTATGATATGTAGCGGTTATGTAACCATTACAAATGTTAAAAATAGCAGTGGTTCATAACCGCTGCATATGCATTGTATTGCAGCGGTTCTTAATAATCGCTGCCATGGGTTATGATATGCAGCGGTTTTTTATAATCATTACATATATGTTATGATATGCATCGGTTTTTTTTTAAAATTTATTTTATGTATTTTTCTCATTTTAAATACATAATTAATATATATATATATCAAATAAAGAAATAAATTAAATATTTATAAAAAAATTGTAATTTAATTTTTTTTTTTCATAAATAGTTAAAATGAACATTTTTTTGGTTGATTATAGGTTCATAAGAGTCCAAGTCCAATTCATGCATCAGAGTTCCATGGGTTCTCACTTTTTGCCAATGAAAGTCAAATAATTCTGCTAAACCCAATTAAAAAACTAAATATACTAAAATAAATTATAGAGATTAAATCATTCATCAAACTACTCCCTTTCTTACCATTTACCACTTGTAAAAATACAGATAAATAAAATATTTATCACTTGTAAAAATAAAGATAAATAAAATATTTATCACTTGTAAAAATAAAGATAAACCCGGCCGATTTATATAAAAAAATCCTTAGAATCTAATTAAAAAAAATTTAAATTATAAAATTAACAAATATATTTCTACCTTTTTAAGCAATTATTTAGAACTAATCAGTTTTAAAATACTATGCATAATATGAATTAGTTATTTTGTTGAAATTTTAGTTATTTTGCAAAAAGAGACTTATTTTAAACTAATGAATTAGTTGTTTTGTTAAAATTTTAAATAAATTTATTATTTGGTATTTGTTAAAGGTTTTATTTTTTTTCAAAAATAAAATATTTATCACTTGTAAAAATAAAGATAAACCGGGCTGATTTATAAAAAATAAAAATCCTTAGAATCTAATTTTAAAAAAATTTAAATTATAAAATTAACAAATATATTTCTACCTTTTTAAAAAAAACATGGCATTGTTTTTCCCAAACCCTCACGCTGAGAAAACCCTTCGAAACCCTTCGACTCCTTCTTCTTCTTCTTCTTCTTCTTCTTCTTCTTCTTCTTCTCCGACTCCTTCACCACACCATCCCTGCCGAGATCCCCACCAAACTCCTTCTCCTTCTCCTTCTCCGACTGTCAACCTTCGAAACCCTCCATTAGTGCCCGTCGAAGGGTGACACTTTCTCGGTCTCGCATCATCAGTAAAGAAGGTGAGTTCCAATTGAATTCCTTGATTTATTGGAGAATTCCAGTGCAACCTTCGACTTTGAGGCATGCCTTGTCAAAGATAATAACTGCATTATCAGTTATTATCTAGAGTATTGTATTGGCTGTGATTAGAATTAATTTTTCTTGAGTGTTGAGATGTGAAAGTTATTTTATAGTTGGTGTTGATGGTTGTGTTGGTGTTGTAGTGGTGGTGGTGTCATTTTGGGAGGGGATGGAATGGAAGAGGGAGTAGGGATGAGAATGGGGATGATTGGGTTGTGTTGTTTTTTTCTCTTCTTGTTGATGGTTTTGGTGATTATATTGAAGGTGATCCTGGAGAGTCATCGAGTCACATTCTTTAGCATTTCCTAAACTAATGGGGATTTGGAAGAACGTACCTAGATGTGTGAATCCTTTACCAGGTCTTTGGTGATTATATTGGGGGATTGTAAATATATATATATATATATATATATATATATATATATATATATATATATACGCTGCGATGAGTAATGAGGAGAGGAGATTTTAGATGTGGCTGGTTCGGTTTGGTATGACTTTTGGGTAGTTTTTCTTGGAGTTGAAGGAGAGGAATAGAGGATGATGATGGCTTTGGCTTGGATTCAAAACCTTCTCTAGTGCTGCTAGGACAAGCAAATTGATAACTTGGTTAATGGGAAAGCATGAATGATTTTTTTTTTTGTGCTGGAGAATGTTTTATTGTTGATTTTATTTTACTTACTAATGAATAGTTTGATGATAAAATGATATGCTGAGTTAAAATCTTAGATGTCATTGTTGTCGAAGACGTTTAGAGTCGAGTTCGTTCATACGGTCTTATAGCAAGAAGAGACCCTTGTAGCCAAAGTATGTTGTTGCTATGATCACCAGGATTAGGAGTGTGGACATGAGTGATTTCTATAGGGTGGTTTTGATTCCCTGTGGATCAGTAACAACACATTGTTATCATTCAACTAATGAATCATTATGGGTTAGGTTTTCTTTAATGATGTCTTTAATGAGAACCTGGAATGTGGACATATGCCTAACTTCTTGAACTCGTTCACGTTTCTTTCTGCGTTTGGGTACTTTCTTGACTTCTTCAGGTGTGCTCTGAGAGAAAGGCAAACCAAATAATGAATCTAGATAAATAATGTAACAAGCCTAATTAATAGCTTAATTGAATTTTTCATGTTAGAAGACTATACTTGTCTTATAACAAGCCTCACAAGTGTTAGAGTATAAAACTGTAGTAGTACAAGCACCATGTCTTATGTGTGTACTACTTGATTGGCACGCCAAGATAACTCGAGCTTCATTCAAACTATGGATCATGCAAACACTATATTAGATGAGATAGCTCACCCAATTAGATGAGATAGTTGTTTTGGTGAATTAAAATGTCCTTCTGATTTTATTGATGCTGAAAGGATTTTGGTTTTTTTTGTTTTTTAAAAAAATCCTAATGCCTTATGGTTTAATTATTCTGTTTAGCCATCATAAGGTTTCCAGCATTAAGTATTATTAATCTCCTTGATCCTTTATGGGTTTGACTGATGTAAAGTTGGGAGGATGTATTATGTTTGTATTTCATCTTTCTGATGTATCAAAATCATTTTGTTGTGCAGACCTGCTTTATGTGTTCTCCTCTTTACCAAGAGATTTGAACTTCATCGATCACACAAGTGACCTTGGATGGAAAGAGTAAGGACTAATTGTGATATCATATAATGTATTTATACTTAATTCATTTGGTTTTTTATTTACACGAGCTGAAATTTACTCACGCAGGTTTGAGAGGTTTGATAAAATTATTGTAGACCCTTGTATTTATCTGGATAGAAATTCCTATAGTTTTACTACTACAGAGACAAGGTCAACTCCTGAAGCTTTCAAGATTTTCACAGGTTGGTACTCATAAAAAGACTTTAAAAACTTCAGTCTACTTCAGTTACTTTTTTTATTCTAAAGCAGACTAATTTTCACTTCATGTTATGGAAATACGGAATTCTGCATGTCCAGGTGGTATCTGTATTAACCCGAACAATGTCAAACACCATCAAAAGGCATTAAAAGATGAAGAAGCTTCTAAGCTCTTACACATTAGTTTCTAGTTATGAATTAGTGAGTTAGTTCTTTGAAGGCAAAGGCACAAATATAGTCCTTGAATTCTGTCTCTATATTCAAAATTGTTTTGCATGTATAGTTCGGTGACTTAATGTACACTTATTACCTTCTTTGAAACCAATTAAAGTTAGTGATAAGCAAGTAATAGTCATAGTGAGTTGGTTCATTGATGAGATGCTTAGATATTACAAGGAATTAATAGCTTAATTGAATTTTTCATGTTATAAGATGCAAATATTAAAGTATTTTCTGTGCCTTCTACACAATAGGTTCTCCATGGAATTAATAGCTTAATTGTTGTCACAGGCATATCACTGATCATACAGCTTGTTCTATCAGGTGTTTATAATCTCTACTTCCCTTCTCCACTGTTAGTTGAAATGGATTAGGGAGAGAATGAATTGGATTTTCCCCTTTTTATTTTATTATTAATTTTTTTTGTGCAATGCAAAGGAATTTAGGGTGGTGTGATTATCGGGATCATATTGCAGACATTCATCCTTATCATTATCACTTGGCAGACCGATTGGAAATAAGAGGTATACTTTAATTCATGCTACCTTACTTTTATGTTAAACACCATATATGCATATACTCCTGGCTAGAATGAAATATATACTAACATATATTAATTTTCTTTTCTGATCTTCATCTAATCCCAAGATATATATATATATATATATATATATATATATGTATATATATGAAATGAGTGTACTGAAATGTGAGCACACCATATTTGTTGATGTTTTCTTCAATTTGGAGAGGATTAAAGGAAACATGGCATGCTATTAAATGCATAGACACATCAATCACAAAAACCAAAATGGTTCAAATCTTTAAATTGTATATCTATGTGATCATTCTGAATATAATATATATCTGGTTGATCACCATGACGTGAATATATTGGAATTACTCCTCTCCCTCTCTCTCAATAATCAACTTAATTTGCATGTGTTGTTACAAAGAAATCAGAAAATACTAGTATTTTTCTTGATAATTAGTAAGTTACCATTTACTTGAGAAATACCTTTACCTGGTTAGAAGATAAATAACATGAATACTCTTAAAATCACTTCTATTGTCCTTTAACTAACTCACCGAGAATATAGTGATAGCTACAACAAAGGCTTTATATATATATATATATATATATATATATATATGATAAAAAGAGGAGAGCGACCTAACAATTATATACTCTTGAATTGCCTTGTACTGGATTTACTGAAACCAATGAACAATTAACAAACATATTTCATGGCATCACTTGATCATCAGGTAAAGGCAAAGCTCATGAAATAGTTTGAATGCAAGTCCTACACCAACGGTTATATGTATCTGTTCAAAAACTGTTCAACTATTTAATTAATGTGTTCTTTTTATTTTATTTTATATTTTTATACTGCATTCCTCCCCTTGTTTTTCTTTTTCGTTTTCTTTTTCTTTTTTATTATCATTTTTTTATTTTTTGCATTCCTTGTTTTTTTCCTTATTTTTCTATTATATTTTTTGCATTCCTTGTCCTTCTATTTTTATTTTTATTTTTTATTTTTATTTTTGCATTCCTTGTTTTTTTACTTCTTTTTCTTTTTCTTTTTTTATTATTTTTAAATTTTTTGCATTCCTTGTTTTTTCCTTCTTTTTCTTCTTCTTTTTCTTTTTCTTTTTCTTTTTCTTTTTCTTTTTCTTCCAATTTAGATCCGTATTTTTGTCATTAGTGTATGTTTTTTTGTTTACATATTTTTGACATGTTTGTTTTTGTTTTTTAGGACTTGAGTTCAATGCAATAACTTATCTAATATTTTGTTATTTTTGTTATTAAAGGCATGCATGCAATTGTGATTTATTTGCAATTTCTTATGAATTATGATTTGCTAATTACTATATTCCATAAATATATGTAATGCCCATGAAATTCTTTTTTCTTTTTTATAAACAGTTGAAAGTGATGAGTAATATAAATAGAGAATGGATGGCTCTTCCAAGAGCTAGTGGGACATATATTAGCGGAGTTGATGGTTTTCTAGATATGGCTTTTCAAAGGACCATGCAAGGACAATAAATACTTTGCCCATGCAAAAAGTGTTTGAACCGTAATTGGTATTATAGAGCACCAGTCAGAGAACACTTGATAGTCTATGGTTTCATAGAAGGCTATACTAAGTGGGTATTCCATGGAGAAGGATTGTCAATGTATTCTGAAGGATTACCATCACATAGTAATGAACGACTTGATCCTCTTGATGACATGGATGATATGTTGCAAGATATGTATAGAGATGTAGAAATTGGAGAGTAAAAACCCCCAAGGATTTGTGAAGGTCCTAATACGGAGGCAAAGAAATTTTACAAGTTAATGGAGGAAGACCGACAGGAGCTTTATCCAGGGTGTAAGAGTTTCTCAAAGCTTTCTTTCATCGTTCGATTATATCTTTTCAAGTGTCTCCATGGGCTAAGTAATGTGGCATTTGGTGACCTTCTAGATTTATTAAAAGAAGCCTTTCCTGATGCTACAATTCCGAATTCTTTTAATGAAGCTAAGAAGACAGTGAGAGATTTGGGTCTTGATTACAAAAAAATACATGCATGCCCAAATGATTGTATGTTGTTTTGGGATGAGCATGAAGAAGCAAATAATTGTCATGTATGTGGTGCTTCTAGGTGGAAATTGGAGGACAAAATTTGCAGATGATAATGCTAAATCCTCCACTATACCTGCTAAGGTTTTACGATACTTTCCTCTTACTCCTAGGCTACAGAGGTTATTCATGTGTGAAGAGACAGCTACTGCAATGAGATGGCATGCAATAGATCATCCGAATGATGGAAATTTGAGGCATCCGGCTGATGCCAAAAGCTTGGAAAGATTTTGATAATTTGCATCCCGAGTTTGCTCAAGACCCCCGCAATGTGAGATTGGGACTTGCAAGTGATGGGTTCAATCCATTTCGAACGATGAGCATTTCACATAGCACATGGCCCGTTGTGTTAATCAATTACAATTTATCACCATTGGTTTTTATGAAGTCTGAATATATTTTCTTGTCTATGATTATTCCGGGTCCTAGATCACCTGGTAAAGACATTGATATCTACATGCAACCTTTGATTAAAGAGTTGAAGCACTTATGGGAAAATGGTGTTGAAACATATGATGCCACAAGCAAACAAACATTTCTCATGCGGGTGGCATTATTATGGACAATTAGCGACTTCCCAGCTTATGCTATGTTATCAGGATGGAGCACTAAAGGAATGTTAGCATGTCCTTATTGTAATTATGGGACTTGTTCCAAATATTTGAAGCATAGTAGGAAAATATGTTATATGGGTCATCGGAGATTTTTAGCTCAAAATCATGCATCATAACAAGACATCGTTTGATGGTACTGTGGAGTTGAGAGATGTCCCGATCCATTTGTCAAGTTTGGATGTTGCACAAAAGTTATCAAATCATGTGAATGTTTTTGGCAAGACACAAAAATAGAAACCTCATGATAAAAATGATCCGTGGAGGAAAAAGTCCATTTTTTTTAGTTGTCATATTGGGAGAAAAATACTTTGCGCCATAATTTGGATGTCATGCACATTCAAAAAAATGTTTGGGACAATTTGTTGGGGACATTATTAGATTTGGTTGGGAAAACAAAAGATCATCTAAAAGCACGCCTTGACCTTGAAGAAATGGATATAAGGAAAGAGCTTCAACCTACTCGATTAGATGGATGTAACAAGATTCAATATGCTAAAGCTTGTTATTCTATGAGCCCACATGAAAAAACCCTTTTTTGCAAAGTCTTCAAGAATGTAAAATTACCACAAGGGTTTGCATCAAATATTTCTCGATGTGTGCAATTGGATGATAAGAAGATTCTAGGCTATAAAAGCCATGATGCTCATGTTATGATGCAATATTTACTTGGAGTTGCTGTGAGTAAGGCATTGCCTAAAAATGTTGCCATTGTCTTAATCAAGTTGGGTGATTTTTTCTGGGGTATATGCGGTAAAGTTGTGAAGATGCAGGATCTTGATCGGTTGCAAAAGGAAATTTTTGAAATTCTTTGTCGTCTAGAAATGACTTTCATCCCAAATTTTTTTGATATAATGGTGCATTTGACTATTCATTTGGTAAATGAAATCAAATTGGTGGCCCGGTTCATTGTCGTTGGATGTTTCCAATTGAGCAAAATTTATGCAAGTTGAAGTCTTTTGTTCATAATCGGAGCCGTCCGGAGGGATCTATTGCGAAAGGATATCTAGCCGAGGAATGCTTGGTATTTTGCTCGAGATATATGCATGATGGTGTAAAGACAAGATTCAGCAGATATGGGAAGAATACTAATATGGCTACAGTGGATGATGAAGCATCTCCTATTTTCCCTAAGCTTGGCCATCCAATTGTGGGGAACAAGAGAAATATTGGCAAGACTTTCACTTTGGACCAAGAGGCCTTAGCACAAGCTCATCGTTATGCTTTGTTCAATTGTGGAGACAAACAAGTGGAGGAATACATCAAGTAAGAAGTAACCATGTCTCTTAAAAAGATTTTTATGTGTGCTTTTTTCTCTCTCTCTCTCTCTCTTTTTTAAGTAGCATGAGTTGTAATTGTTTAAATATGTTTGTATTTGATGAATGCAGAGAACATGAAAACTTGATAAACTCAAGAAGTAAATCAAGTAGATGGCAAAGAGCACAGACTCACAGTCAAGATCTTTATATTTTTGGTTTGAAGAAAGGGTGAAGAATGAACGTGTACCCGACTATATTATGTGGTTCTCTAAAAGGCCCAAATCCAGCTTGTTATCAAATATAAAGGGTATTACATCAATGGATTTTTGTTTTCACACTAGAAAAACGTGATGCAAGATGCAAAACTCAAAATAGTGGAGTCACTTTGCAAGCTTTTAACTCCAAGTTTTTCAAGTTCTAGGGATCAAAAATCCAAATTGTTGGAGATGTTACTTACTATTGAGCAATAGATGAAATAATTGCAATTGACTATTGGGGCAAGTTCAATGTTGTGCTATTTAGGTGTGCTTTGTTTCAAGTTGTGAAAGATAATTATGGGCTCACTTTGTGTCGATTTTTAACAAAGTTATGCTACTTGGATGATCCTTTTTGTCATTGCTTCACAAGTGCAACAAGTGTTCTATATTGAAGATCCTATTAAAGTTGGGTTACATTATGTTATGAAAAAAGTTCCTAGAGATTTATATGGCCTTGAAGAGGCAAATTGTCCAAATATTGAGCAAGTTTTTGAGTGAGATTGATGACTATTCACATGATATTGGTGAATCACATGATGATACAGTAATCTATAAATTGGGCAAGAGATGATCATGTCGTTGAAACTATGGATATGCCTTCGCATTTGTTACAAGTCCAAGAAAAATGAAGACATAGAAGAAGATTCAGATATTGATGATACCGATTTGGGATTGATGGATATTAATGACTAGAAAAGCTTTTTCATTTCTATCATATATCTAGTTTTTGTAAATGTGATGGTTGATATTAAATGATGTTGGGAATTTTTGGTTTTATTATCTTGTATATCTCCACTTTTATTCTAATGCATATTTAGTTTACTTGTGTTCTTTTCAAGCTAATAATATTTGTGATCCCAAAAATAATTTAATATGACTAGGGATGAGTTGATAATTTCACAAATCTGAAAAATATTTCTTTCTTTTATTGTAGGGATGAGGTTCACAAAGCTCACATAAATTTCCTAGCTAGTGCAAGTTATTCACGATAATTCTATCAAGTATGATTTTTGTTCTCTATAATAATTAATTTAAACTATCAATTGATAAAATGATTTTTGTTCACTAATTTTATTTGTGACATTTTTAGAGTAAATGTCTTGAATGCAAACCAACATTGACAATGTAAATAAAGACAAAGAAGTTTAGAAAAAATTCTCAATATTGAGTAAATGTTCATGAATGACTTGATTTTTGCATGCGAAGTTTTCAGAAAATGTCTTGTGAGCAAAAATTTCTAATATTGACAATGAAAGAAAGACAAAGAAGTTTTGTGAAAACAAGGACTATTGCTTCATATTTGTGAACACAACGTAAGCTCTGAGAAGTCAAGCTCATGTAAATGTAGTACACACACAAGATCATGCATTAGAGGAAGTTACACAAACAAATCATGATCAAGAACATGAAGTACAAATGGAGCAAGAAATGAGGATTGGGCTTTTGAGCAGAAGATCTAGATCATATAGATTCTGAAAATCAACAAGAAATAAATCAAAAATTCAACCATGGAAAATTGGGAGTTACCTCCACCAATAGTTGCAACTAGTGGCAACCGAGGATGCAATTACAAGCTCGTAAAGTTCAATTACTAAATTCAATATATAATCATGTTTATGTATATATAATGTAATTATAATGCTTTTATATATAATGCAGGTCCTTCTACACTGAAAAAGAGAGGTCAAACAAGAATGAAAGTTAGCTCATACACTGGTCTGAGGAAAACCGAAAGTCAATATTTTTGAATGAATTAAATCAGCCAATAGGACCAGATGATAAGACTTTGAATGAGTTTAGTAGTTTCTTAGGAACATTGGCTCGAATTCAACACTTGCACTTTACAAATCACTAATTGACGCAAAATGCTACAAAAAGAGTCATTATGGGAATATGTTCAGAGTTTATAAGAATCTTACTTGTATTTTTATCTAATTATTTCTTTTCATATTAAAACATTTGCCATGTTAGTTTTATAATTTGATTGAAATGTAATTGTTTGTAGCGTAAAAATACATAGTCCTCAAGAAAGTAAAAAGTGGGTTCTAGCTACTATTGGAGATGATTGGAGAGTATATAAGTGTAGGATGAAAAAAGAACATTACTATAAGTACAAGACCTGAGTAAGCTTAGAATATTGAATCACCCACAACATATTGGAGAAGATAAATTTAAAGAACTTTTGAACTATTGGAATTCAAGAAATGCAAAGGTATAACAATTTTTAGTTTTTAATTACTTTATAATGTCAAAACTACTTTCTCCAAGCTATGCTAATAGTAATGGAAATCTTTATGTAGAGAATCACCGAAATAAATGCAAATAATCGAAAAGAGGCAAAACTAATATTCATACGGGCGGCAAAAGAGTTTTGCTAGGATAAGAAAATAAATGGTAAGTGTACGTATGTTTTTTTTTTTAATTTTAAATTTGATATTTTAGGAAGGTTTGGATAAGATTGACTACACTTATTATGATTAGTATTGTTTTTGTTACCTTCACTATACCTATTATGATTAGTATCAACAATGAAAAACAAGTGGTAAGTGTATGTGATGGTCGTATTTTAAAATTGATATTGTAGGAATGTTTTTGATTATCTTGACTACACTTATTATGATTAGTATTGTTTTTGGTTACCTTCATTATACCTATTATGATTATTATCATCAATGAATTTACCTTTGACTATAATAGAATGAAAAAATATTTGTTAGTTGTTTTGTCTTTGGTAATATAATTGTTATGTGTGGTGCTACATTTTGATGGATCATATACAAGTCCTTGCTCTAATGAAAATTATGTTTTTTATTAAATTGATATTTCTAAGAATGTTTTGGTTAACTTGATTACAATTTAATTATGATTAGTATTATTTTGGTTACCTTCACTATACCTATTATGATTAGTATCATCGATGAATTTAATTTTTGTATTCTTTTTGAAATTATTTCTATTTGTATTGTCTTTATTATTTGGTATGATAATTGACTAGTGTGGTGCTACATTTGATTCTTTTTGTATCATGTACAAGTCCTTACTAATGAAAAGTTATGTCTTTTGTGTGTGGGGATTAAAATAGCAAGATGAAAAATGAAAACAATGAGGTGACCAACTAATACTACTCTTTTTATTGAAACTCAAAAAAGACAACTCAATCAAGACCTACAAGGAGTCCCTTTGATGATACTAGCGACAAGATTGTAAGAATTTCCTTTTTATTTATATGCTTTTTATAGTATGATTTTTAGAATGTGATATTTTGTCTTACAGCTATGATCAATATAACATCACTAAATTTTTACTAAAGTTTTATTCTATTACAGCTCTCAAATGGAAGTTGTGCAGCTCACAACAAAGTAGTGGAAACCAATCTATTGATGCATTTGTCAGTGGTGATGGAGGGACACGACCTCGTCATGCTATGTTGTATAGGGAGGAGTGTTACACTCAATAGATTTGAAAGAAAAAGGAGTTAGTGGTGACTCTTCTATAAAAGTTTCTCAAAATTTTATTGAAGGCATGAAGGAAGAGATGAGAGAAGAAATGAGAAAAGAAATGAGAAAAGAAATGGAAGAACAAACGACAGCATTATAAATCATCTTTTACAATCATCTATGCAACAACAATTTATTTCTATGATGTCACTGCTCCAAGGGTTGGTTCCGTGAATGAACATCAAACCAAGTTCCTTTCATTTAATTTGAATTTTTGGTTCTCCGTGATATGCTAATAGTGCACCAACTCAAAGGAATACGTAGGCACAGTAATACTATCCTCTACTAGTAGCCATGAACCTCGTGTATTCTTTTTATAATAATTATCATTTTAGTTGATGTCATTATGTGGAACATAGTTTATAGTATCATTTTCTCTTTTAAACAAATTATTATTATTATGTTACTAATATAAATTGTATGTATCGTTTACAAGTTTTCTTCTTATTATTTTTACTAACTAATTTTTTTATAATTATAGGACAATGATGTTATACTTTGCTTGGTATCATCCCTAAAATATTGAAGATGACTTGTTTTGTATTAACTTCAAAATTGTTTTGTATTAAGTAGTTTTCTCATTGAATTCTTATGTTCTTCAATATTTTTGTCAATTTTAATGTGCTGTTGTTGGCTCTAAGTGTTTGATTACATTTTTATGATGATGTTTGATAATGTATCATTTTATCGAAGTGGATTATTAAAATTATTATTATTTGTAAATGGCACGTGACATAAACAAAAACCACTACACTCGATTTTATTAATCATAAGGTGAGATATTGTAAACCTGCCACAATAGATCTTACTGAAACCATTGCAAGTACTTGTACACGTAACAATCGCGACAGTTGCGTCCCGAAACCGCTAACATATACTACCAAACCGCTATTAATAGATATTACAAAACCAACAACATAAATTACGAAAACCACATAATAGGTATTAACAAACCGGCCCAACAGGTACCAAACCGCTCATTACACAAAACGGCATCAAACCTGAGTATGAGAATTGCTGGACATTTAAACCGCGCATAAAATCACGTTATCGAGTAACGGTAAACTGTTGCATTAGATGGGAGAATCGCTGCATAACCTATTGCAACGGAGCAGATGGTGGTTGCCAACCGCTGCACAGATTCGGCGGCTTTAGTTTTTGGTATTGCGAGAACCGCCAGATAGCAGAAGTTATGTAGTAGTGTAACTATGAAGCCGAGAAGAGAGAAGCGGCAAAAGATTGATGGAGAAGGAGAAGAAAACAAAAAGTAAAAGATAGCTAATATAGTTAAATGATAACACTCAACGAATATTAATTTTAAATCATGAAACCATAATAAAACCCCAAGGAGTGATCACTTTTAGGCGAGGTTAAATGATAAACACGAACCACCTCTACCCTCCCGGAAATAGCCTACAATGAAGCACAATAGCAAGAAAATCGCGATTGGCCCAATATGAGCTAATAATAACAAGAACCACGGGAGCACAACAACATAAGATTATATCTCATCATTCCTGCAAAGTCTTCCATTGCTTTACTTTATAACGACATTTCCACACACCAAACGAATTTGCTGTAATTTTGTCGTTTATGCGACATGTTACAAGATGGTTATACAATGCAGGCGCCATTTAGATCCCGCGGCTGAATTGATCATGTTCTTGAGTTAGCAGTATTCATAATCCAAAACATCAGAAAGATGAACCATGGTTAGAAACCGAGCATAAACTAATCTGTCAAACGACCGAGATTAAAGGTTGACGACTTGGTGTTTATTTGCGACACGGAAAAAATTATATGAGATGCATCATGCATAAGAATGAATTACAATTATTTTCACTTTTTGACCGAGGGAAGTCATACAATCCTCGGGAGTGAAATAATCCCATGATAGAATAAAAGAGGTTGGATTTATTTCAAAATTGTGAAGTGTGGGAAATTGAAGAAGGCTTAAGGACCTTATTTGCGGTGACCCCAGGAAAGATGAAAGTTTAGATCCACGCACTTCCAGGCCAGAATAAATGAGTAATTTGAATTGGTTTATGAATTAATAAACATGAGAAATGAAAAATATCTTTCCAGACGCTTTTGCTAAAATTTTGAATCTCTAGAAAAATAAAATTCATGAGTTCTCAATGTCTAAAATTATAATTAAAAAACGAAAAG